>NC_142818.1:0-217500 GCF_057945365.1 Rhopilema esculentum | reverse complement strand
ACTGTTTATAGGTAAAATCTAAGTAAAATCTACAACGTTCCGTGTGAGTACCTAAATAAAGATGTTTGGCTGACTCCGAAAACAAGGCTTTAGAGGTAACAAAAAAGTAATTTTCAAAATGGGGCTAAAAACGGCAACTTTAAAAAATTAGTTTCAAGATAGTTGCAATAACATGAACCAGACAACACTGGTGAACACTGCTAGAATAATACCAACGACGGCTGCTAAGTATAGTTCATTCATGCTTAGGTTTGATACCATTTGCTAAATCTTCAGTGACTGCCATTTCATTGCTCGTGATTCTTAAACTATCCAGGAACTCTGTGACATACTCTTGATAAAATCCAGCCATGCACCAAAGTGGGGCGTAGTCTAGTGTTATGAGCCCCATAAAATCGTAATCTTTGTGCGTGTAATCCCATGGACAAGCTGCAAACTGCTTTAGTAAAAGTCCAGTGTTGAATTCCCAAAAGAAAGCTATTGCAGCGTAAGCAATCCCACGCAGAAGAAAATTGAGCTTGCCTAAGGACCACCTTCTGTAGATATACTCAACGACGAGGCTCCCTGTTCCATAGATAAAGAACGCCCAAATGGAAGAATGGCCTTTCAAAGAAAAGTCTCGCTCCACTAGCATGCTGTCGTGTAAGCTCGTAAAAACAATTTCATCTAGCAGGCCATGAAGACCGTAAAAGAGAAAACGATGAAATTGGCTTAGTTTCATCGCCATGCTTTGTAACAGTGTCACCTGCACTGCAGCGAGTTGGTGACCAGTCAGGTTTAAAGTTGCAACACTCTCAATAGTAATCAACTGAAGCGACAAATTCTTTTGAATGATGCCACCACGCAATATAGTCTTACTCAACCTTGTTGGGATTGTTGTGGCTGGAGGTCTTGAACCCAGGTGTCGCTATCTCTGTCTTTTGTTTTTTTTATGTGAGAGTTTAAGTTCTGCGAATGTAGATAAGCTCGATAAAAACAGCTATAAAACACAAAGAAATGATTCAAAACAGAACATAAATAGAGGAAAACATTAATGATGTGATAACATGTCATGAAACATATATGCATTTGCAAAGTAGCGATAAATTTAACGAGAACTGGCATTGAAAACCAGTAAAAGGGTTTTGTTGATGTACAATCTCAACTGAATTGAGGATTTTACTTATTTTTAAATCTGATGGAAACTTAACTGTTTCATGAATTAAATTTCTTAAACAAAAGGTTAATTCTCTAGAATATAAGGTCAGTGTTTCTAAAGATACCAGATATTCTATAATTTTCGAAAGTGGTTTTTAAAAGTCAAATCAAATGGCTGAGACTGCCAATTCCCAATTTATTGGACAAACTTGATTTTTCAATTTTTAGCAAGAAACCTCCCTATGCTCATTGAGCACTAAAAATAGTCAAATAAACGCAAGGATTGATATCAAATTACTTATATCTATCATATTTCTCCATTTTGGTATAAAAAATTTTTGGTCTGCATGCTCTCCTGCACCCTTAGCTGGGAACATTCAAGGTGTTCCGAGAAATATAAAGATCTCTTGTGACAATAAGTTCTTGAAATGATCATTTTGTATAATCTTGCTGGTCTAACTTACTCAGCAATTGAATATCTAATGAATTGGTTTAAGGGACTAGTCGAAATTCATGCCAATCATGAGGCTTGAAGATTGTTTGATACAATCAAAAAGCCTTCAAAAATCCCTTAGGTAACTGTATTTTATTTTGTGATAATTCGATTAACAACAGCATCATAAAAAAGATGATTTGCTAATGTAATTTTTTTTTACAGTTGCTGCCATTTTTTAGCAATGATATGACTATGCTCATTAAATAAACTAATTTGTCCCAAAATTACTCTTCAAAGCTCATACAGATTGAAATTTTTTACTGGCAGTAGCTCAAAGATGCTTTTATCATTAGTCTTATGTAGAGACAACCAGAGATGGATTCTGACCAAGGAAAGTGATGGAAAATTAAGTTTTGCCTCCATGGTTAAAAAAGTTTTGATGTCAGCCTTTGCTTGTGATAAGTAGTGTAAAATAAATTCATATAAATATAACACTTATTTGATTGCTCCATCACACTCTGTTTTCTTTATTTCTGTTCATTTCCTTCCTAGTCAGAGGCATAGCTAACAGGGTGTGTAGAGGGTGTGACACCACCACCCCCAATTCTTCATGAGCTTGTCAGTGAATTTTTAGTTGGTGCAAAAATTCCCTGGTTTGTCAGTTAAATTGTTTATCATTAGGTGAAATAGCACCTAAATTTTCTTGATCTATGTCTTTGTCAGTAAATTTTACTACTCCACCTCTTAGTCTGGAAGGTCAAGCTACGCCACTTCTCCTAGCCCAATAAAACCCTTAATATTTTTCCTTAATATTTTGATTGATAGGTCCCTCGTATGTATCCTTGCTTTTATTGCTCTGTTGTGATTTTGAAGGTTCATTTGATTTTTATAATACCAGTAATTAAAACACGCTGAGAAAGACCTTGTATAATACCCTTTGTCGCCAGTGTGGAGGGCAGTTTCTCTAGCTATGGTGCTCAAGAATATATCTAAGTACCAGCAGCAAACAATGTCAATGAGTCATTTTTATTTACCAAGAAGTTTGAAAATTGGCTAACATAGCATGCAAAATAATATAAACTTCATTGTTTTAAAGGGAATTTATTTCTAAGAGGGCTTCATACTATATTAAATGGCCCATTTAGAGGGTAAAGTCACACCTTCGATGTAAAGAACAGGACAGTTCTAAGTTGAAATTCCAAAATTAATGATTTGTCAGTTTTTTATCAATCAAAAGTTTGAAAACAGCAAGGTTAATCATGACACTATGGCATTTGTAGCGAGGAAAGACGCAGGGTCACCGAGTCCTCACTACAAATGCCACTTACAATGTTCTGAGAAATAAGAACGGTAAATTAACCAACAAAAGATAAGGGTAAAATACATATACACCCTAAATCAAGACAAAGAAGAAAATAATTAGAAAAAAAACAAAAAAAACAAAGAAAAGGAGGAAAAAGAGGGGTTAGGCTGCTGTTTTTCCAGAAAGTTTAATTGAGGCGTCCAGTAGTTTTAATGAAAGAAATAGTTGCTTCTAGGATGATTCTGTTTGCAAAGGTGCTTCCATTTGGGTTCCCATATAACAACAACTGGCAAAGATCCTTTGAGTTCATGCTAGCAACATCATATCAGACATCTGAGACTTGACTAAGGAGATCTTGGCGCTGAGCTGTAAACTGGGGGCAGTGCAGGATGTAATGCTCATTATCTTTCTTTCCTGTACCACAAATACAAACTGGACTCAAGCAGTCAAAATCATACTGAAATCTGTGTTCATTCAGTGGACTGAAACTAACTCGAAGCCTTGTTAGTAGCTTGACACCCAAAATATCATAGATGTTGTTAACAAGGTTTTTCACAGGTCTCATGATTTGAAGCAATTTGCTCTTGTAAACTGTGTCTGCTTAGTCTGGCAAGAGGCAACGATTCGTAGGTCAACTGTAGGAGGTTTCGGTCAAATATTTTCTTTGCTAACTTTACCTAGGCTGTTTTTGTTTAGTGGGCAATGTGAAACTATTATGCAAACAGCCTCTGATGCGGAATTTACCCAATTGATATCTATTTTATTAATTCATGAATAAATAAATTTTGTGAAGCCTTGAAAGAGTCTTCTGGATAAAGTTTAAAGGTGGAACATAAATTATAATTCTTGATCAAATGTTAAGATTTGGAGCAATAGTTTGAGCAATATTTGGTGAAGTTTTTCAAAAGTCAGTTGTCTTTGCTTTGCTTGCAACAATATTGATATCAAAATTACCAATTATGTCTCTACTCGTAAATTGAATTCATAAAAAAATTTATAATCATTCAATATAAACCCATTTTGTTCATATTCACTACCTTTTCACTTATTATTAATTTATGTTTTGTAACAAAAAAATGTTTTCAGAAGCTTCAAAGTTCACAATTCTTCAACAAAAATTGCTATTCAGTTACAACTTAAGCGAAGAAAATAGCACATTTGTGCCTTCAACCTAAATAAACGAGTTGAAGATGCAAACGAACCAGCAACATGAAAAGGGCTGATAACTTGGTATAAATTTATAAGTTTATGGTTATGGTTATAAAAATGTAAGTTTTGGCTATAAATTTAGAATTGATCTTGCATATAATGAATTGATCTTGTCGTGTAGAGCATTGCATACATGACAGGGACCACGGGGCATGAAAAGGCAGTAAAGCCATGGGCAGGGCTGAACTATGACAAACTATGATGCGTTGCCCAGCTGTTCTTCTACGTACCTTCGTGAAGTGAAAAATAACACAGAAAAAATTATTCATTCTTAGCACAATAGACGAGTGGAAGTTGGTATGATTTCATTTCGATGTAAAAGACAAAAGGTTAAAAGGTTTAAGCTTCAGATAAAAATCGACATACCGGTTTTTGCTGAATTTGTACCAAGCCAACCAAAGAAACAGTAACGGTCAATCACAAACAAACCTCTCTTTAACTATGGTAGCCTCGCCAAATCTTCTGCAACATTTGCAACTCTAGCTGATTGCTCTAGCTCTTGCGACAAATGATGCAGGTGAGGAAGACTTGGAAAGAGGGGGGGGGGTGGGGGGTGGGGTTGGGAGTGAAAATATTAAAGGACACTGGAGACTCACACTTAATTAGGGTCCATGCAAGTAGGATAAATTATAGTTCAGACTGACTGCGCCTAATTAATTTTTTCTGGATTGTTCTTAGTCTGCTCTTAAATTATTAGGGTGTAAGGTGTAAAAGCAGTGCAATTGCTAGCTAGCTCTGATGTTAAGGCCTCAATTGCCAACAAGATGAGTGAGACAAAGCGAGAAAGCTATCCTTTACTTGCTGAATAGTTTGGAAACTCACTAAAAAGCACCCCATAGATGGCAAAAGCCCATCTTTTTTAGATGACATGTTTCGATGGGATTTCACAAAATTGTATTTTTAACTTTTGACCAACTTTGAGGCTCGTATTCTAATAAAATTATCCTTATAAAAATTTATTCAATGACAATATACTAAAAATAATGCAATACTGATTAAGCAGGAACTACAAAAAAGAAGGGCTGTGGTACGGTGCTCGAACGTTGGAAGGATATTTTCCGGGAAAATTCGGATGGACCATTTTCTTTAAAAGACCCGAAAACCA
Organism: Rhopilema esculentum; assembly: GCF_057945365.1. NCBI lineage: Eukaryota > Metazoa > Cnidaria > Scyphozoa > Rhizostomeae > Rhizostomatidae > Rhopilema > Rhopilema esculentum. The sequence goes on along the minus strand of NC_142818.1, from coordinate 212,310 downwards.
TAGTTTAAAAGGACTGATTGTACAGTCATCAATAGTCATCAGTGCTGCTAAAAATTATTTGAAAATTTTATGTTATATTTAGGGGTTCGTGAGATTAGCTGCAGGAGAAAACTTCTTACTAGAACAAGGTAGTTTGGCGTAACTTTATGTTCTTGTTTTTGGATAATTAGCGTATTTTTTATGTTGACATTTTCCAATTACATGCTATAAATAGTTCTGCTTGACGTTTAGAGGCAATGATGATTTGCGATAAAATCTACTCTGCTTCTTTAAAAAGAGGTTTGGAAAATAGGAACTCTTTCAAAAGTGATATGAAAAGTAACACCGTAATCAGCTGCTCCCTTCCATTCACTTCAATTCTTTGAGAACAGGTGAACTAGTCATAAAAACAGACTAGAGCTTATTTGGATTAGCATTCCATGTTTGAGTTCTGATATCTCAGGCTTCCCGATATACCTATGGGTCCCAATCTACTAAATTCATCATACATCGTAAGAAACTGGATAACCCAAGCCATGCAACCCAGAAAATAACAAGCTTTATGACCCAAGAACAATCTGAATAACAAGAGGAACAGCTAAAGAACAAGTTAAATGTCCTTAGAACAAGCTGTAGAACCCATGAACAAAAGGAATATCCCTAAAGCAAGCTGAACGACCCAAGAACAAGCTCAACATCTCGGAGCAAAAATAAAAGACAATCTCCACATCCCTAGAACAAAAGGTATGACCTAAAAACAAGCTAAACGACCAAAGAACAAGCTGAGCATTCCGTAAACAAGAAAAAGGCCTCAAGAACGAACTGAACGATCCAAGAACAAAAGGAGCAACTAAAGGCTGATTTCCACGAGGCGAATTTCGCAGCGAATTCACGGCGAAATCGCTGATGAAGGCAGCAAAGCATGCGCAGTTTTGATTTTTGATTTCGCAGCGAATTCGCAAGAAAGTAGAAAAGAGTTCTACTTTTTCTCGGCGAAATATTTCGCAGCGCCTAATAACCAGTCAAAGCATGGTAAATTTGCTTGATTTGTAAGAAAATAACCTTGGAACATTCGTCATGCGTGCAGTTCTTAAAATAGGCGCCTTAAAGTTGAGTTTTGGAGGAAATTATTATATAATTTCGCAGCGAATTCGCAGTCTCGTGGAAATCAAAGAAAATTTCGAAGCGAATTCGCTGCGAATTTCGCCTCGTGGAAATCAGCCTTAAAGAACAAGCTAAACATCATAGTACAAGCTGTAGAACTCAAGAACAAAAGGAATGACCCAAAAACAAGCTGAACGACCCAAGATAAAACAACTTAAGAGCAAGCTGTTCAACCAATAGCAAGAGGAATGACCCAAGAGCAAGCTAAATGAACTTTTTTATAAAGATACCTTATTTTTTTTCAACTGTGAATTTCATAATTTTCTTTAATTTGAGCTTAAGAATATTCTTGATCTATTCTTGAACGATACAGGGTTTAAATTTGCCTGATGATGTAGAACAGAACAGAACAGAACAGAACAGAACAGAACAGAACAGAACAGAACAGAACAGAACAGAACAGAACAGAACAGAACAGAACAGAACAGAACAGAACAGAACAGAACAGAACAGAACAGAACAGAACAGAACAGAACAGAACAGAACAGAACAGAACAGAACAGAACAGAACAGAACAGAACAGAACAGAACAGAACAGAACAGAACAGAACAGAACAGAACAGAACAGAACAGAACAGAACAGAACAGAACAGAACAGAACAGAACAGAACAGAACAGAACAGAACAGAACAGAACAGAACAGAACAGAACAGAACAGAACAGAACAGAACAGAACAGAACAGAACAGAACAGAACAGAACAGAACAGAACAGAACAGAACAGAACAGAACAGAACAGAACAGAACAGAACAGAACAGAACAGAACAGAACAGAACAGAACAGAACAGAACAGAACAGAACAGAACAGAACAGAACAGAACAGAACAGAACAGAACAGAACAGAACAGAACAGAACAGAACAGAACAGAACAGAACAGAACAGAACAGAACAGAACAGAACAGAACAGAACAGAACAGAACAGAACAGAACAGAACAGAACAGAACAGAACAGAACAGAACAGAACAGAACAGAACAGAACAGAACAGAACAGAACAGAACAGAACAGAACAGAACAGAACAGAACAGAACAGAACAGAACAGAACAGAACAGAACAGAACAGAACAGAACAGAACAGAACAGAACAGAACAGAACAGAACAGAACAGAACAGAACAGAACAGAACAGAACAGAACAGAACAGAACAGAACAGAACAGAACAGAACAGAACAGAACAGAACAGAACAGAACAGAACAGAACAGAACAGAACAGAACAGAACAGAACAGAACAGAACAGAACAGAACAGAACAGAACAGAACAGAACAGAACAGAACAGAACAGAACAGAACAGAACAGAACAGAACAGAACAGAACAGAACAGAACAGAACAGAACAGAACAGAACAGAACAGAACAGAACAGAACAGAACAGAACAGAACAGAACAGAACAGAACAGAACAGAACAGAACAGAACAGAACAGAACAGAACAGAACAGAACAGAACAGAACAGAACAGAACAGAACAGAACAGAACAGAACAGAACAGAACAGAACAGAACAGAACAGAACAGAACAGAACAGAACAGAACAGAACAGAACAGAACAGAACAGAACAGAACAGAACAGAACAGAACAGAACAGAACAGAACAGAACAGAACAGAACAGAACAGAACAGAACAGAACAGAACAGAACAGAACAGAACAGAACAGAACAGAACAGAACAGAACAGAACAGAACAGAACAGAACAGAACAGAACAGAACAGAACAGAACAGAACAGAACAGAACAGAACAGAACAGAACAGAACAGAACAGAACAGAACAGAACAGAACAGAACAGAACAGAACAGAACAGAACAGAACAGAACAGATTTATTCATCTCTAGCAAAACCATTTGGTTTCTCTGGACAAAATAATAATTTTTAGGCCACGCCCCTTGATAAAAAACTATTCGCTGAAATCATGTAGAAGTAATCATCGTTTGAATCATAATTTCGATATTTTAATATTACCTACACGTTTTCCAAAGCTAATTTATAATTTATTGTTGAATAAAGCACGTACCCATAGCTAAGCATTGAGAGTTGCTTGTAATAGTTTTCTTTTAACAGTCTTTGGTAAAACGTGTTTTTATTGTTAAACAGAAAGACATTTTTCTTTGTTCTTGTTATCATTCCTCAGAAGATGAGATTGGTCTTCTTGATGCATCCAGTCCAGATGTCTTATAGTTTCAATGAGCGACACATTTTATTTTTTGATTTTCTGCAAGGAATCCTTTTCCGATGAATCGATATCAAGGCCTTTCTTAAAACCGCAGTTCAAAGAGCATAATTAAATTTGCAAAATGGCAACCGTTGCAATAAACATACTTGATTCTAGCTTGTATATTGTATGGTGACAGAAAAGCGGTTGCTAAAATAGTGTAAATAACCAATAAGCTTAACAAGCCTTGCCTAGAAGTTGCGCGTAACTGAAATTCAGCTCCAAATTCAAATGGCTTTCCTTGTCAGCACAGATAAGGAGATTAAAGAACTTAAGACCATACATATGAATAATAGATGTTCGAAATGAAGCAAACTAAACCTCGCTAGTATCAAAGCATGTTTTATGTAAAATGCCATGAATCATTGATGAATGGTTACTTTAAAAAGGTTGCAAGCAGAAAACAATTAGAAACTAGACAATAAGCAAAGTCTACAATGGAGTCATTAACGAGAGAGCACTATCAAGAAAAGCAAATCGTTCAAGACACCGCCGATACAAGGTAACTGTGCAAACTTGTCGATAATCACAAAAGTCATTTAGAGAGGGAGTCTTCGTCAATATTTTGTAGCCGTTTGTCTCCTTGGCATTTTGTTACTGCAGATTTTACATTGTTTGAAAAAGCAAATTCCACCTGGATTTTGACGAGTTGCAATGTTAATGTTTAGGAAAGAGAAATGTATTTAGAATAATGAAAAATTGCCAATTAGCTTGCTTTCCCTCGCGACTTAGCCAATAGTCACTGAAGTATCATCTTAGAGGTTTGTAAGATTAACGCAGTCAATTGTTGAATGTTTTAAAAGCTGCATCAGCTTCTTTTCTACGATATAATCGGAGTTCCGTTGCATCTTTTTAGCAGCAACAAATGAACTTACATTGGAGAGTTGGCAAATGCTTCATGAAAATTTGACAATATTAAAGCAGCTTGTTTGTTTCATTTTTGCTTTGGCTAGTTTGATAGTTACTAGCTTTCAGAACGGCAATCAGTCATGATAATGCTAGTGGAAGACATAACGAAAACGTTTCAATTATAATGCTGTTCGCCCTCCAATATCACTTTGCAAGAAGTCTCAGGGAGAAAACATTCAGTGAAATAGTATTACAAGTTCTAAGTGTATGCTTCTAAACCACCACGCCATATACCAAGTGGTTTACAAGACTGCGTTTCAGTAAGGGTACAAATAAGCATGTTTAAATGACAGCATTTGGTTCTTTTGGCCATATACTGCTGTTAGTATTGCGCTGAGAAGAGACATATTTATTCAATGATAAAGATTTAAGGTTTGATAAGGGCTTTTGACTGAAGAAAAGACGATTACCTTACAGATTACAAGCTCTTAAACGACCAAAATACCCAGTTCATTTATTATTTCTAATAAATGTTTAATGACATAAGATATGAAAAATCCCAAATTTCACCATTCTCAATAAGCACCTTGAATTTTTCTCTTTAGGAAAAGCTTACTTTGATTTATTTACCTCTTTATTCCTGTTCAAGAATTTATGCCTGTAAAATTTTTTCTAGGAAACTGCCTTAGAAATGCTCTTTAGATTTAGCAAATTTATTCAGCCGCTATTGGCTTTTTCGCCTCGCGATATAATAACAGTGTTATCCAAATAATACTGACAGGCTTGTTTTTGTCAACGAATCGTTCGTTTCAGTAGTGTAATAAATCATTTTTCTCAAATAATATTGAAAACCCTCTCTTAAGCCAGTGGATATAATGCAATAGCAAGCCTTTTGATAAATATAGTAAAACAAACTTAAGCCTTTTCTTGCTGCAAGAAATTGACATGTTTCATCAAAACATGTAATTTAATGTTTCATATTAGACAACTCAAACAATTTTATATCTTCTAGACTCTCCGAAATTGTACATTTTGGGACTAAGCAGTGCTGGACAACAGAGCATTTGACAATACGTGGCAAAAGCTGTCACGAAAACGACAGCAATCACCCAATGAACCATGCCAAAGATGAGCCCAAAAATGGTGTCCTTCAAACATCTAGGTCAAGTCCTATTGGCATGATGGGTCAAAGAAGCCCTTTGGAGGTTGCAAGTTTATCGGCGAGCACTAAGAAGAAGTGCCAGTCTTTACAGAATGAAATAAAATCTAGCAAAAGACGATCAAAGTCGGATTCTTTGGTAAAAAGGTGCAGCGACATACTCAATGTTAAAAGGTTTCCACTCGGAAAAGAAGCAACTTTTTCAAAAGAACATAAATCTACATTGGAAAATATTCAAACAAAAGATGAAAAGCAAAGCTCTGCAAAACAGTTTGGTTCCATAACCTCAATTGCTGATATGTCGAAAGTGATAACGAAGTATGATGAGGCAGAAAGGAGGTACATTGGAACAACAATAGAACTTGTCAAGAAAGACAGCAGGATGGCGAATAGTGGTATATCAGTGTGGAACCAGATGCCAAAGCATCGTCTTGGGTATCCAGATAAAAAAAGAAAAATAAATGGACTCTCCTTTCGTGGGATCGACACAGAAGCACTGTGCCTGAAGCTGACAGAGGCATTTGCCGTAAAGAATTTAGATTTGCAGGACAGATGCTGTGATAGTGCGAGTCGAGAGAACCAAGGTCAGTTTTCGACGTCAGATGAAGATAAACTTAGCCAAACCACAAACAAGGCTCTCAAAGAACTGAACACAAAAAGCGACCGAGTGAATAAATTCTTAGCTGATGCCTTAGAAGCAAATGCCGATATTCTGGGCCTTGGAGTGCCTTTTCGGCCTAAAAGCTCCAGTAAATTAATTAAAGCTGACAAGAAGATTCAGCATAAATCGCTTGGTGACAATAATGCCAATGATGTATCACTTTTTTCCAATAAAATGCACCGCGAATCCCAGAAAATCAACATTACATGTATACATTTAGAAAACGAAGAAAGAAAAGCGCAACCAAACCAAATAAACAATACCAAGAAGGAAGAAATTTGTAATGTTTGTAGTAAAGCTAGAATTTATCATCGGCAGCAGAAAACTTTGCCAATACCCGAGGCACCTCCAACGACACCAACCAGCACAAAAGCTCTTTTGAAGAAGAATAAGCAGCTGAAAGAGAGTTTGAAAGGCAACGGCGTAAAAGACTCTAGACGCAGAACTCAGACGCAGCGAGAGAATACAAGAGAATAGACGTTAATTGATATGTCGAGAACAACTGGTACATGACACGCTGTCTTCGGAAACAACCTTGAAAGGATTAATTCACCTGCCCGATCCAAAGAGACTGTTAACTTCAACATCTTTCTATATAATATATTTCTTCTTCTGAACAGTTTTTGGTCGGCAAAAAACTTGAAAATAGCATTGAAAAAAGCAAAAATTTTACACCATTTTGACTGAAAGCTCTTTCACCTGACACTCCTCAGAGCATAAAACGTCAGAATAAGGGTCTGAAAGAGCACGATGAAAAATATTTACCCAGTTGTGGATCGAAATAGGCCAATCACAACCCAACCCAAAGATTAGGGGGTAGGATAAAAAACAAGTTTCTTCCCATAAAAGGAACAAAACTGCCCCTCAAAGATAACAGCATTCTCGATCGTGTAAGTCTGAAAACACAGTAAAAACTAGTGACTCTGCCATCGGGCAACACCCTTTAGACAATCCAGATTGTGTTGGGGCCCAGACCCTTCTAAGCATCTTCTTAAGACCCCATACAGTAACTTTTATATTCGGTAGTGTAATACGTGCTGATGTACACGGTAGCAGGTAGGGTAATAATTAAAATGTTGATTATGATAATTAATATATTATTCTTAAGACCCCAAGTAGAGTAATAATTAATATTTGATTTAGAACAGTACGAAATTACATGTTTTGATTCTCCATAAGGACATACACTTGGTAAATGTCAAACGACAAGTCACAGTGAATATGATTATGTATGCTGTAACATAAAATTAGTTAGTGAGTTGGTTGGAGTTAGAGTTGAAAGTAAGTAATGTGATCGGCGGATATGTAAAATGAAATACTTATGGATTTAATACCAAACGGTTTACACAAAATGGTGATTTTTTTTATTTTGCATCTTATACTTCGTCCATCATCAAATTTTGAGATAGAGGCACCGCTAAAAATTGTGGACCCAACAGATTGTACAAAACTCTATAACAACGATATGTTTCAGATAATTGGCAGAGCCCGGTCGCCTCTTCATCTAGCAGTTTATGACAATGTCAACATATCTGGCATAAACTTATGTTTTTAGCATGATTTTGACCAAAAATTCATCATTTATCATAAAATCGGGAATTATTTGAAATCTAGCATAATTCTGGCGTTTTTTTAACATTTTGTTAAAAGAGCCAGTTATCAAAACTGTATGCAATCACTTGACATCCTCATGTGTTGCTATGATTTTGTAAGTAAATTGTGATGTCATCTTATCATAACATATCATTGCAAGACAGCAATGCGCACATTAAGCCCCGTTAAAACGTTCTCAACGTTTTACTGAACACCGCTCAACATTTGTAGATTGCAAATTTAGAGACGTATCTAATATGAAACTCAGGCCAATAGCTTAACCAACTGCAGGGGCGGATCCAGCAAAAAGCCTGACTGAGTTCTAGCCAAGGCTAGGGTCTTTCAGATAATGCATTGATAATTGTGCCTAAAACAAAATGATTACTCATATTAATGCATTTTGGTACCATAAGGGGGGAATGGAGAGGTAGGTACACACCACATACTAAATCTAGATTCTAAAGGGGGAGGGAGTGGTAAGTACTCACCACTCACTAAATCTAGACTCAAGATCTCTTTCTGACAGAAGACAGTGCCTCTGTGGAATTTTTTGCAACCCCTCTCCTTTTCTCAATACCCTTTTGTTTGTCTTGGATGCCACAGAAAAGTTCTTCCCTTTTGTTTTGCTCGTAATTTGTTGTTTTGCCTCCGTAGACACCAGCATACTCATCAAAATATGGTGTTTCTTCTGAGCATAGGTCTCCCGTGCCATTTAAGACTCCAATTTAAAACCAAGGTAGATAATGCTCCTGAAAATTAATAATATTTCCTTGTTTTAACTTAAACGCTTAAGAATCTGCTAGAATGCTGCTAAGGCGTGAGTATAAGGGCCTAAAACACATCTGCAGTTGCCATTTTGAATTCAATGTTTTAACAATCGGAACAATAGAACAGAAACAATAGGTAGCCAATTAACTACTGGCTATTCTACAGCTCTCTTTCAAATATGGTATCATTTCCGAGTTCCAGATGCTGTTTTGACTGAGCTCAATCTGTGTTCCAAACAAAAATTTTATTGTTTGAATTCATTCATTTCCGAGGCATAAAACTTTTATTTCCGAGTTCTAGGATTGACCGCTGTTGTCCTCCATAGCATCTGGAAAATCGTTCAAAAAACCACTCTTCAAAATGACGACAGAGAAGAAGAAACGAAAAGGGCGAACGAATGACATCAAACTGGCAATTTTTAGATTTTGAAGAGACTGCGCAGAATTTTTAGGCTTCACTTTTTTAGTTTAAATATTACTTGTTTCAAGTAACACTATTTTTAGCTATATGTAGGATAACTGACTGAGTTCTGTGCACCAACGAACTCACTCGGGATCCGCCTCTGAACCGATAACAAGCAGAAAATTGATTAATCAAAAGAATGATGACTATAGCACATGTAAAACATGGCTCGAAAGCCCCAATGGGTTATTCCCATGTTTCATTCAGCTATAACTTTATAGATACAAGTAAATATTTTAAACATCTGAACCTCATATGTAATGAAGTATAACTGAAATTGTATCTTGATTAATTGTTTGATTAGATCAGTATATTGTAATTAAGCTGAGAATACACATGAAATTGAATTGAATTGAAATTGAATTGAGTGGTCAGCGATGCCGGAGTCAAGGAAGGTACGCTTTGCAAGAGTCCAACTTCCCTGGCTGGGGGGTTTTGCCCGAGTGCCCTAAGCTGGGGCATTGTAGCCGAGGGGGCAGGGGGCGTGGCCCCCTCTACTCACACAATTTGGTGGATATTCGAAAAAATCATTGTTTTGTCGGAGAATTTTCGAACTTGAGCTGTGGGTAATTTTCAAACTCTAAGGAACAATAATCACTTCGACTAAAGTACTGACCGTAAATTCGAGAGGCCATTCACTTTTGTAAAGAAAATACTAGATGTCCACAAACAAAATTATTTCTCAAAATGTACCGATTCCTATCATAGAGTGATTTGCTGTTCGGATTTTGTCAGTTAAAATCCGAAACTTCAAAGGTCAAATTGGGCTATGGAAATTGGTCATCATTGGTAAAAATTATATCTTTATTTGATATTGAAGACCAAGACAGTACCAATTTTGTTCCTATCACCAGATATTTGAAAATTGTGTTCCAGATTTGAATATTTTTGCAGTTATGTTGCATAAGGTAAAACAAGATAGAAGTCGATCAAGAGATTTCCCTCAGTGAATATTCAATTTAAGAATAAGATTTTATCATTAAAATTTGCTTTCAAATAATGCGATTTCCGACGAATTTGAAGCATTAGATGATAAAAAAACGTTTCTTATCCTTAGTAGTAACTTCATTCTAACCTTGTCCGGATGTCAGGGGCGTTCACTGTAAGTATGAAGAAACAGAGACAAGATAAAAGTGCATTTTAAATTTCTTTCCAGCTAAGGCAAAAGTTATGAGTTTTTCTGCCGCTCCCAAAATTTTTCCTTCTTGTCCGCTCTAGAATTCATTCGCCACGACGCCCCTGGCCCTGAGACATAGTATATGCCTGAGACAAATACAAAGCAGGCAGAAAAGGTTCATCTATAACTGGCAACAGCTGTTGACCTTGATTTGGGGCCTTCTTTCTATTGACTCTAGACCAGGGATGTAGAGCTAGGGGGCTCGGGGGCTGAGCCCCCCTGTTGATTCCAAAAATTAGCCAATTTCTACTTTTTCTGTTGTTATTAGCAACAATCTGTGCGAGAGCCTCCCTTGTTTTTCTGATAGCACTACACCATTGCTCTAGACGGACTTGTCAGTGAAAAAATTCCCGGCATTTCTGATATTTTTGTAACAAAAAATAAACGAATGTTTGTGTACGAAGATATTTTACATATTTCAACGTATACATAACTGTCTACAACAGCCTCTAAAGAGTACAAGTATTCTTCGTACACAGCGACAGGAAACCTACCTTCTCTGCTGGGCTCCAGTGGTTTGTTTTCTTTAGGCACGCGGCACTGATTGGACAAGTATACCTGTCTTGTGCTTGCATTTTTCTGATTGGCCTATTTCGATCCACAACTGGGTATATATCTATTTTTCATCGTGGTCCTTCGGACCCTTTTTCTGATGTTTTATGCCCTGAGGAGTGTCAAGCTTTTAGCCAATATGTTATAAAATGTTTGCCAAAGTTGAATTCTTTTAGTTGGTCACACTGTATATAAGCGCCTGCGTAATAGCCTTCTTACTTTTCTGTATAGGGTATTATCTTTAGAATTGTTGAGGAGAAGTTGTCACCTGAAATTATCACGAACGAACGCATTATCATAACGAAACGTTATATATCATTTATCTCATTAACGAATCATCACAGTCAAAATGCAACTGTTTGTTTTTATATTATCATATTCTGACAATCTTTCTGTCGTTATAGCTGGATTTAATATTTACAATCGTCGTAAATGTTGGAAACTAAGGACACAGGTTCTTCCGTGTATCCTTAAAAGGTTGCTCAGCCACGCCCAATAGCCTAGTCATTTCTTTTTCTCCAAACTTTTTATCATATTCTCGTCAATTAGTAACTCGTGACCTTGCACTCTTGATGCAGAGATACCCCCAAAACTAACTTACGGACCCATTTTGCAATTCCTTCATTTCATCTCAGTATCTTTATAATAGCTATTTCTTGCCTATGGCAACCATAAAAAGCACTAAATGCAGAGAGGTGTGGCATACCGTGAACTCTTTAGTTGACCGGTAAATCTTCAGTTGGTCCACAAAATCTTTAGTTGTTGGCCGGCAACATTGCCTTTCGCTCGAGGTATGTGAAATAGCACCTATAGCTTTCTACATCTATGTCTTCGTCGTGAAAGTTTGCTCCGCCCCCTGGTCTGAAAGGTTAAGCTACGCCATGCACACTGTACTAAGCTAAATTTGATCACAGTTTGAACTTTTTGACTGATTTCGTTACAAACTGAGTTTATTCTGGTATTGTAGAATTTACGCCTATTTTCTGTGAATCGTAAGAATAGAAAACCCTGCAGTGAGAACCCTGTAAAGTCTTTGTCCGTTGCTTTATAACCGTTGCTTTATAGAAGTTGTTTTGGCAAATAGCATTTCTGTCCTTGAAATCGATTATTGTTACATCACAGTGGCCTCTTATTGAGTCAGCTTGTTTACATTTTGTCCGGCCTAACAGGGGCTACAGCGAAAAGTTTCCAAGCGCGAAGCAGAGGTGATTAAAGTCTTTTAGTGATTTTGTTTTGTTGCATATCTAGAGATAATATATGTTTACAGATTTACACAACATAATGATTGCTGTCAGCTGAGTTACAGCGACAGCTTCAACTTTGAGAACAGTGGTATTTTTCGAACACGTTGACACAGGCTGCTTCAAATTTACCAGGAACTGAACAATCTAAATCTAAGCGAATAGCTTTACTAGAGTTGCTAAGCCGCCATTCAGGCATGTCACATATGGTTAGGGTGTGTAAGTAGACTTCTCTTTGGCAGAAAAGACATAAAGATTTCCGCATAATACCATGTTGCAGGAATCATGCTGATTTGCTTAGGCCGATGTCGTTGACAAGTCACACGTGTATTCTTTCAATTGAATCACGAGGGTGTCATTCTCATGTGTATGTTTTTCTACGTTAAACTAAGTTTTAGGTGCCCACATAATTTCGTTTTTTTCACATAAGCAAAAAAGTAACAAAGAGTTGGAATTTGATGACAATATTGTGATCCAAAGGTTGCAAGAAATGTATGATTTTACCTCTATATAATTACAAGTTGGTTAAGTTTTCAAGATTTGTGCTGTAATTGTGGTCAAAACTTACTTTAGAAAAAGTATTTTGATTTTGCCTGTATTCTGGTTGAATTTCCTGAGATTTGTGTAAGGACCATTTGACCTGCAAGTTTGGAGTCCAAGCCTTGAACAATCCCCTCACAAAAGTATTGCACCACCTTGTTCGAAATGGTGGCACTTTTTGTCAACTTTTCAACCATACCAAACATTTAAATGCATGAGTTGGGTGAAATAGGCGTACTGTAGTAACTTTTTGTAGGAAATTCTTGAAAATCTCACTGACACCAGAAAACATAACTAGAAATGTATAAATTATGCAAAAAAGTTTTTGTTTGTAAAAACATAGAATATGCTAGAGGTGAGTTGCTATAAAATATATACGGTAAATAGGACTTTATTTTTGAAAAATTGCTGAGCAAGGTAGATGCAGCCACAACAGCTGACAATTTAAAAATGTTTTCTTGAGAGTGTTTCAGTAGCAAAGAAGCCAAGCAATGGATGTATTATATTCGATTGCTACAATGGATGTAGCAATGGTTTTTCAGCTTGATATCCTTCCAGGCAAATTAGAATGAGTGTCTTACACAAATACAAAATAAAAAGTTACTGGAGTAAAAGGAAACCATTTTTACAACGATTTGTTTCCAAACAAGAAGAATTCCAAGTTTTTCCATGGCGTCCATCCGGTCCAGATTTTCACTTTATTGAAAATGTTTGGCTTTGTATGAAAAACGTATCGAACCATGATTTAATTGGTTCTTGAAGAACCAAAGAATCGTACCATTTTAAGAAGGGTGAAAGCGGTGTCAAAAGTTTGTAGCTCCTGCCAAATATTAAAATTTGAATCTGTTTAAAGACATTTCTTACTATTATTCTTTCAAAAAGGGTTCTAAAAAGATTGATGTTTTGATTGGTGGTTGTTTCACTTCTGACCCACTCCCATCCGCTACTTAAAAACACAATCAATTCGCACAACAATAGCCTTTGATTATTCTTATGCAATTTCATCTCTTTCGAGGTGGAGCAATACTTTTGTGAGGGGAGTGTATGCAGCTGCATTTGTGTGTAAGTTTTCGAACTTGGCCAAAGCTCATCAATTATGTCAATTTTTGATAATAAATCTTTATTATCTGCATAGATTTGTCAAGTGATTCAAACCTGGCATAATCATGGACACCCAGAATGTTAAATCTCTGACACACAACAAAGCAAATCCATTTCATGGTTCTCTACATTGGAGTATGACTGATAAAATTAGGGTGAGTAGTTTGTTTTGAAATTAAGATATTTCTGAAAATTACTCAGTAACCTGGTAAACACAATTTAGTTTGAATTTTCTCTTGTAAAACAAGCAATAAATGAAATAACCAATGGCCAATAAACCACCTTCAATCTCACTAGAAGAGAGGATCAGCCAAAGATGATGGAGATAAAATTGATGAGGAAGTTATGATAAAATTTTTATCACACCCCATCCAATTAAAGAAAATAGTCCATGATAGCTGTGAAGGTATCTTAGAGGGGCTTATTATCCTCCTGCCCTTTGAAATTATCTCTAAAGTTGAACTTGCCAATTATTTTTACATAAAGAATGGAATTGCTGATTACAAGTTGAATGCTGAAAAGTTTTTTTCCTCTCTACATGAGTATGAGACAAAAACAGATGGATTTTTCAAGAATCTTGGTAGCAATTGTTGTGGCAGACTAGGTTCTTGCATATCTGGAGAAGGCCACATATACCTGATAGTTAAGGCCTATTTCTACACCATTTGCAATTCCTAATTTGCATATCAATATGCACTCAAAACTTTTTTCGTATTTCTTTTATCTTTTATGGAGCAAAGAACAAGATGACAGTTTTTTTTTCAGAATATGACTTTTATTGTTGTTGTTAATATGAAGCAGATGGCACAGAAAAAAATCAAATATAGAAAAGATCAGCAAGCCCAATAAAGGGAATGCAGCTTGAGGCTCATAGCTATTTGTACCCATGCTAACTCCTGTACATTACTGTTTTCCTTGTACTTCTCTTTATCTGGGACTTTCATTTACATGGGAAAGTTTGCAAAAAATAAGACATTACAAACAAGGCAGAATTTCATAGTTCACATGTCATTGGCGAACATTTGTATGCAAATTTCAAACGGAAGATTGCATGTCATTAGCCAATTGTGATAAAATTGAAATTGGCCTTTACCCAGAAATTTAAATGCCAATTTTTCAGAAAAAGACAAGGCTTGGGTACTTTCAGAGGAAATATGCTTTGGTATTTAGGGAATCTTTGTTTCGTTTCGTTTCCCCTACGGATGCATGAGAGACTCTAAAATATGAAAACATGAAGCAAATTGATGATATATTGCATTTCAGTGAGCTTTTCAATCTTCATCATCAGAAAGCAGTTTGGAAGCGACTTATAATCAGATAAATGTTGAGGAAGGATGTGGTTTGTGAAGCACAAAGAAAGATATTCATAAGATTTTTAGCACAGCAATGTTTTTTTATTTCTGCAAGAATTCAGGTTTTGTGTCTAAAATTGATAGCAAAGGGGGGAGCTCGAGTTGATAGCATTGTTAGACTAAAAAACCAAATTTTGAAAGAACACACTAAAATGGTTCACAATATTTTTTGGCTATGATTTCATAGGGCAATCGTTATGCTAGCGGTACATTAGAAGGGGCCGACGAGAGGTTTTTGAAGGGTCTAGGAGTATCTAAAAGAAAAAATTTTTTTGCGACCATGTTCTTTAAGATTAGCTTGAAATGCAGTTCAGAATATTTCTTGCAGTCATTTTCTTGCAATAATTTAAAAATTTTTTGCTATTTTTAAGGCATGCTTTTAGTATGTTTGATTAATTCCAGCCTTCAAATGGAATTCATTACTTTACAAGGCCCAATAGACCTCAGCTTATTCCTTGGAAATCAAGCAATAAAAGGATTTATCGCATTATTTCTTTCTTCTATTTCTTTTCTATCCCTCTGGGGATTGCCAAATTTCTGTCATCTGCGACAAATTTTCTTCAAAGTGCATTGTTCTGTAAACCCTTGTGACACCCACAGCAAACATCAGTTACTCATAAGCAGGAACAACAATTTGATAATAAGTGATGAGACAGTAATGGAACAACAGACTGGACAGTCATGGAAAGAAGTGCTATAATAATAGGAGCTGTTGATATTTATTTGCAAAAAGAGACTTATAAGTATTTGTCTTGAAGTAAGAGACTTTGTCTTGAAGCTCCAAAAAAATCTGGAAACATAGATAATGCAATCAGAAAGGACAAGGGAGAGAATTTTTCAACCGAGTTGGAATCTGATGTGATTAATATAATGAAGAAGAACTTTAAAAAGTCAAACTTATAGATGTTGAATTTGATTGGTTTCAAGTTTTAGCTTTTTTCTTATCTGGTCAAACTGAATGCTATTTCTTTTTGTCTGTCCACAAAAGTTACAGCCTTCCTGAATAAAGGGTCAAGTTGTTAATGGAAACAAGCATCATTTCCTCATTGTCGACATTATAATCATTACATCAAATATTTTGGTTACAAACTGGCAGAAATCATACATTAAGAAAATCACTGATATTTTGAGATTGAAGGTCTCTAAGAGAATGTGATCAATGCAAGCCAATGCATTAACTTCTTTGATAGGATTCATTATGATTCTGACAGTTAAACCTCAGTAATCACTTTAACTAGAAGCTAGATGTTTTCAATTGTGTTCATAAAAACGATTTCTAGTGACATTTTAAATGCAGTTTTAATTTGTAAAATGTTTGTTATTATTTCCAATTGTGCATCTTTTTTGTAAGTGATTGCTCATGGTACAGATTACCAATCAATAGATATGATTAAATATGAATGAATAAATACAAGCTTACTGTTGCTTTCTGTGTTTTGAAATGTTGGCTTGATATCATCCATGTCACTGGCTTTAATGGCAGGAGATGACGACTAGAAATGTTTTACCTAATGAGACATTTCAAATAAATTTAAAGTTACTTTCTGTGATTCTCTTCAAAAATTAAAGAGAACTATTCCAGCTACTTTAGCATTTTCTGAACAATCAAAAGCTCCCTAGTTAAAATTGAGTGAGTGTTGTCCTGAGTGATCCTTTGAGCCAAATAGAGGCCTTGGCTCCTTATATTTAATGTTAATTATTGGAGCACCTTCTCCTGTTCAGATTTTGTAAAGTTTGGCAGGCATCTTTGAATTGAGCTAAGAACACTCCTCAGAGTGCTTCAAGAAAAAATCCTTGAGCCACATGGACTTTTTACCACTTATTGAAGTATTTGTGATAAAGGCTGCAAAAAGTATGGGTATCAAACCTGGGGAACTGGGTTTCTAGAAAACTTTAAGAGTTGACAAAAAATATTCTCTTTTTAAAAAAATATACCAACAAAGTCAAAAAATTGAGCTTATGCAATATATGAATTCATTTCTTTGTTTATCATTTACTCTAATTTACATTGTAAAAATAAGGTTTAATTCTTTCTAAAGTCTTTCAAGTATTATTTTACTTTGTTCTTTCAATGCATTATATCAAAAAAGTAAATAAGAAGAAATGTAACCTTTTTTAGTGCCTAGAAACATATACATATAATTCAATGTTTAAACTTTTTACAAAATATGTTAAAAAAGACTCAAAACAAATACCATATTCTCTCGTATTTCTGCTGTGGAAAGTTTGATCCAATCTCCTTATTCAATGTGGGATTACAAGAAATGCAGGATTATCAGAGAGACTGGATATGTCCTCAAACCATTCAAGGCTCCAATCACATTTGCAAACCATTGATTTATTTCTTAAATCAAACCTGCATGCGGGGCAATCTGAGAGGCACGATTAATTTTCAAAATATAGAGAAAAGATGGGATTATGAGAGAGGCAGGAATAGTAGAGATGTGGGAATACAAGAGAAAATACGGTATGGTGACATTTAGAAAGCTTGATCTATATTGCCAAAATATTATTTAAGTTAATGCCATAATACTAGGTAAAGGTAACTTCTATCAAGAGTTATTAAAGCAAAGGATTTAATACCTTTGAAATTACTAACACCTTAAGTTGCAAACTCAAATGAAATTGAGATTTCTTAATTAGGTCATGTCCTATTTAATGGAATACTGGCAGAAAATTTTAAACTCATTCAATAGGTAGCAGAAAAGAAAAATTGTTTTGAGACTATAATGTTGGATACAACTTCTTAATGATTCTAGAGTGTTGGAGTTCACTCAAAATGAACTCCAACACTTCTGCCTTCCTTGCCTGTGGCCATGTTTCATCTGTTATTCCTAAAATCACTCTTTGCTTACACATTTAACTCATTTACATTCATTTCTTCAATTTGTGCCTTCAATTGTTTGTTTTCAAGACGGTAACTCTGCAGTGTGGCCTTTATCCTTTCAGATGAAGTATGACTAATTGGGGCATTCAGTTTTGCCGGTACTTTTAATTTGTCCCTTTTCCTTTTCAATCTTTTGATTTCCCTAGCCTCCAAAGATAAACAGCGCTTACATTGCTGTTTGTCCTGTGATAAAATTGTGCAGTCAAAAGCTCTGTAAAATACAGTCTGTGAAAGTGGGCTTGCACATAGTTCCATAGGATTGAACTTCCTTGGGATACTGTGTTTCTGAAACGAATAAATATCCACCAATTCTGGCTTTAGAATACCACTGCAAATTGTCTCTTCTTCAATTCTCTTTATTAGCTGTGATAAAGTGACATTTTCAAATGAAGTCTGGTAGTCCTCATATATTTCATGGCTATTTGGTATCTTCCAGCCAAACACTCTCAATATATAAGAAAGGTTTGAAGCAGCATACAATTCATACTTTGGTATTATGTGTGCGTCATCAGTATAGGATATGCACAGAAAAGTATCCTCTTCTTCGATCAGCCATTTTTTCAATTTCAGCTTTTTTATTCTTTCCTTGAATTCACAGAAAGACTTATAACACAAAGATGGAGGAGGTGGCAATGGTTCTGGCAACATATTTCTTTTTTCAATAACAGATAGTGATGATTTTCGTTCCTCTTGCTTTTTCTCGCTGAAATCATAGGTTACCATATCAATCAAATATTTTGTATTTATCAAATTACAAAAATTTTAATGTATACATTGATTTCATTTGGACATCTATCTCAAAATAAAATTGGAGAAAAGATTAAAAAGACTTTTAAGATTATATTGATTAAATAAATAATGCTTCTGTTATTTTGTGAAACATTCTCCTTCCTATTCTAATTAAATCCCTAATATTTTTATATTTAATAATCAACTTAAAAGCATACTTTTTTTTATTAAGGATACTTCCTAAACAGCCCTGATAAATCTGTTTTAATAAACCTGTTAAAATTAATCATAATAATGTTCACATATACCTTGGAACGCTTTTCATTGGCATATTGAGTGTGGGTATAACACCAGGTTTCATGGTAGTTCTCCCTGCATCTGTAGAAAAGACAAAAGTAGTTAGGTTTTGCTACAGTAGACTTTGGTAGAGACCAGGCTTGACCAGACTTGACCAGGCCGTTACTAATTTCAGTATCAACAATCAACAGAACAAAGCATCATAGGCGCATTTTTTTCAGGGGGAAGGCACAAAAAATTAGTGACAATTCCTGATGGGAGCTTCTGTTAAAGGTGATTTTACCGTGCATTTTTCATTATAGAGTAAGAAGAAACACACAAATGTCAATTATTTCATACTTTATTTTGCTGTAAACGCAGTTATCTAATGCAACAAATCTTATGCGTGAAACCAATAATATAACAAACTAATCTAAAAATTGGTAAAGCAGTTCCGGGGGGGGGGGGGCTCAGCCCTCGGTTTTCGTCAGGAGGGGCTGAAGCCCCAGAGCCCCCCCTGAGTTTACGCCTATGCAAAGCATCCAATTGATATCAATTTAAAATCAAGAATGAATTCGTGAAAAATTTACAGTAATTCAGCTGAGATTCACTGAAATGTTTCTCGCATATCCTGACGTTGCAGTTTTCTATTTGTTTCTTAAGGCCTGCGTCAACAATACGGTATTTCGTTACGACATTTACGAGTTCTTTTCTCCATTTTTTGTTGAATTCGTCGTTGCCAGACGGAACTTTAAATATAGCCAAAGTACAGTTTCTCCGGTTCGAGTTGCAGCCAACAACGGAACAGTTTGCTCCAGGCATTTTCCTTCTCGAAATTTTAAAGCAAGTGCCGTTCACTGCGAATCCCACTTCCACGCTCGGCTTGCACCCTCAAGTAGACTGGGCTCGAATTACTTGCGCTCGACTCTCAGACCTCGTTTATGCGATAAAAAAAAGTTTTTACTCTCTATTAATTTTAACTTAAAGTAAAATGTTGTATGAGAGTGTTGTTGAAATATTTTTTCTTTCTGATTTCATTTTCCTACTTAAAAACCCTTTTCAAATTATGGCGGGAAATGAATCACGTGACACCGTGACATAGATTGTGATAATTTGTTATTGCTGTTACTGGTATACAGTGCAATATTAACGTTTACAACACGCTTTTAAACGAATTCAGTTCGTCTGGACCTGTCGCATCGTGATTCGCAAACTCTCTATTAATTACAGGAAGATTCCGAGTTATCACAATGTACGTCATAGGGTCACGTGATAAAAAGCAAAATCGCGCCCCCTGCGCCCCCTGCGCCCTCTGCGCCCCCTGATTAGAATTTTTGTTCTAAACCAGGAAAAACTTACTTCTAAAAGATGATCTATAAGTTAATGAAAAGAAAAGATAGGGTGAAAAGTGTGTCACTTGTCCTTTAAATTTTTTTTTCCAGATACTCAAACTCAAAACTCAAGACATTTTTTTCAGCAAATCAATTAATTACACGAAGAGTACGGATAGGCCTTGCCTTTACACGGTGGTGGATCCGTATACTTTTGGATCCGCTATCCGAATACTTTTGAAATCCGATCTGGACCAGACCCCGTGTAAAAAAGCGCCGAAGGCGCTAGATGTCAACTCGGGTCATGCTGCCTACTGCCGAGTGAGGCAAATTTGTTTACTTCCGCCATTTTAAATAGTGGCAAAAAGTGAGCTGCGATATAGCCTGAGTTCCAGGCTCAGGCCAGCTGCAATAGGGTTCAGTTTGGAAAATTGCTTGTTTTAAGGACTGATTTTCTCGTGGCTCACAACTATTTTAGTGCCTTTTCTGATGCAAGTAGTTAGAGGAGATATAAATCAACAACAGGTTACAATTTTTGGGGGTTTTTAAAACAGAATTTTAAAAAATATGGCTCTTTTAGTTTACCCAGTTACGGGGGGAATATAGCAGTGGCCTGTCGTGTTTTTATGAGAGGAACTCCGACAACCTGGGCTTTCATGTATTGCATGGCCAAAAAGACCCATTGCCACTTCCACCATCGAATGGTGGCCTTCCTCAGAGCATAAAATGTCAGAATAAGGGTCCGAAAGAACACGATGAAAAATATAAATTGAGATAATATATTTTATATTTGGATAAGAACATTTTTTGGTTTGAGTATTCATAGGTTAGCCAGGCATAGTTTTTAAAGCTTAGTAGCAGTTACAGATTTGTATTATATAGACAAACCTCATATTACATAAAAAATATGCAATATACAGTAAGGTTGTGTTTTGGACAGTTCTTAGAACATTGAAATATGGAACATGATTAGAGATCAAGTCTCTAAAAACAGCATTTTATGAAAAGAAACAGCTAGAAACAGTTGATTTGCCTTTTAAGGATCAATCAATAAATTAGAAACACAGTAATTGCATTCCAATCCATTTCCCTCATTCACAAAGAAATACTATATTGACTCCATAGGGTGGAATTGAAGAAAAATTTTTTCCTGTTATCAGGTTTGCTACGCTGTTTTGTTTTGGCCAGGTTTTATTCGGAACCAATTTTTGAAAAGCGCATGCGCGTAATCTATTGAATTCATCTGGATCCGTTACCGTCTAAACGCAAATGGTTCTGGATCGGATCCCGTGTAAACGCATTGCCATTTCAGGAATCGGATCCAAAAGTATCCGGATACTTGTGGATCCGATCTGGTCCAGATCTCGTGTAAACGGGGTCTCAGCTGTATTGCTTTTTTCAGTTGACAGTGATGAGTATATAATGCAAATACTGTTTTTTCTACGAAGACACAATTCTCTTTAAATGAAACCCATTTGTACTAAAAGAGTTTTTGTGGGATGTGATACTGTTTTTTCTGAAAAATTATGTTAGGAAATGTATGGAATTTTCGCGAAATCCGAGCAATTTACACAAAGCAAAGTGAGAGACCACTGCCCCCGTGTGCACGATAAGTTACAAAACCCAATATTGTTAGTTTCCAGTTTCCAGACTTAAGTTTTTTCTTGCGAGTATGTCAGACTATTTATTTGAAAGGATAGACAACTATCGATTTGAATCGATCTCAAAATCTAGAAACTCTATCGTTATAAACAAATGGCGCTAGAGAAGTTTCTTAAGGGGTGTTCTGGTGCCAGGTTAATTCTTACCTTATGCCGATCACCAGGTTTGCCGAGTAAGCAATAAAAAATCCGAATCTGCCGAGTAAACTGCCGTTCATGACTCTCGGGTGCGTCAATCCTCCCCACTCTCCCTGTAGCACTACCCCTGGATATGTAACCAGTGCAGTATCAACTTTTTCGAAACCCATGAAAATCTATTGTCATACTAACTAAATCATCTCTCAGATGCCCAAGGTTTGCTGTAGTTTTTTACACATCATATATTTTTTGAAATTCCTTAATATTCTCTTATGGCAATTAGCACTTAACCCATAATTGTATTTGTGATTATTTTTGTTTTAGTATATTTTTTGTCATTTTTGCTGAAAAAGCTGTTAATAGCTTAAAAGAAATGTTGAAACCTTGCAGATTTTGAATTGAACATAATGTTCTTTAAATCTGATGAAAGTTAAGATTATAAAACTCAAATTTTTTTTTTAGCTATTTACAATTGGCCTAATCCTGTTGCCCATAAGGGCAGCAGCAATGCTCATAATCTTTATGTTTGGTGGTTTGGTTGGTTTCCTTTCAAATTTTGGAACAAACAATGAAATGGAGCCTGAGCCATACCAAGGCTACCGAAGGTAGGTTCTTGTTTCTTCTTTTAATCCTCACATTTGTAGAGGTTTAGTACCTCATTACCAAGGCCTTATTTGAGATCAGCATATTCAAATGAGCTTTTTCATTTTGATGCTTATTTGAGGTGTAACTAGTTGTACAGAGTCTGATAGGTCTAAGTTTCAGCACTGTTCCAGTTCAGAATCGTTTCTTGATTATTGTCTCTTTATTTCATCTTAAATTTTCGAAGATAACCATACGAAACCTACGTAATGTTCATTATATTTGCAAGAGCAATAAATTAAACCCACTGCAGCGGTAAGATTTGACTTTAGATGTGTCTATTGACGTACGATTTTGTTTGGTTGTTTGATTCCATGTACATAAAAGTTTAAAAAGGAGCCTAGACGAAGCTTACTTTTAGTTGCTTACATTGATTTTAGATAGCTTTGTTATAACCTATATTATACAATAAAGAAATAGGAAGAATAGTTCCTTTGCACCTCAGATCATGTTCATCGTCATCATTATTATGCTATCATTTTGTTCGTGTAGATATTAATTCGCATTGACAATTAATTTTTCCAAATTAGTTCATTACACAGTCAATTCCCTGCGAACATGATACTGAAAATATTATGTGCTTTGTTTACGCTTTTGTATTACGCTGAAATTTGCAGTATAAGCTGTTTTTACTCCATATTCCCTTCCATTCACAAATAATAGCCCATGCAATGTAATGCTGAATGGATTTTCTCCAAATCAAAGAAAAATTGTTGATTGTTTCGTAGCTCATTTGATTGATAACCGATTGTGAAAGCACGTGATATGAAATGACTCCAATTTGCAATACTTTCGGTTTTCTTTAGCGATTTCTAAATCACAGCATAATGCTTTTGTTCAGCAATTCATAAACTTTCACTTGTATGGAACAAGGTAGGTATGTGATCAAACAGTCACTCCACGCCGTCAGGTTTCATGTAGACGCTGTTTGCTGCCTTCTGGTATTTACTGTCTCGAAAGAAATGTGCTTGAAGAGATTTTGACGAGGGACATCGTTAATTTTTGGGTGTGGAATTTTCGATTTACTTGCTCTTTGGGTTTGAAAACATCCTCTCATCTTTGGCAATAGATTGCGATTTTTTAGGTTAAGAATCTCGCTAGCGTTTTAAAACAATCTTAAATTGTCAGTTTGGAACCGGTTTTTTGAAACCACTGACTCAGCTACATAAGATAACTTGCTAAGATCAGATTTTATCTGCCAAATTTGGGCTGGCCATTGAATATTTTTTCCAAATCGCTCCAATCAGATTCATTTTTTGGATGCGATTCTGGCTGATATTAATTTGGGCGTCTGTGGGAAAGTCAGAGCCGTGCCCGATTCTCGTCATGTTGAAGCACACGCCTTGTATACCGTCTTTACTATCTTTTGCTGTCTCGATAAGATTGATTTTTAGAACAAGTCGCAAAAATAGCTATTTGTAAATCTTTTGCAGGACTGGCCAAAGAATAATTTCAAAGCTAGGACGAGCAATAACATTTGTGATGGGATTTCATCACATAAAAACGAAAGGGAAGTTAGCGAGCTCTAAAGAAGCTCCCGTGGTTGTCATTGCTCCACACTCGCACTTCATGGACGGGCCAATAACGGCTGGCCTTGGGAGCCTGACGTTCATGTCCAGAAAGGAGAACGACCTTGTGCCAATAATTGGACGTAGGTTTTATCTACATCCATTCTTTATGCTTGTGACAGAAATTTCTCAAGTAATTAACTTTTGCAGATTACTTTGAGTAATAAGATTTTATGCTTAATTTTCGTAAAGTTTCTCATACCTTTATCTCGTGACAAAAATAAAATAGGTATGTTTGGAGCTCTAGAATCACGTCAAGTTTTTTACAATGAAAGGAAATGCCCGTTTGTCGTATGAAGAATTCAATGGACCTTCTACCAGAATCTAAACCGACACAATAATACGCACTGACAAAGTGAATCGCTGCTAAATGATTCCGTAAAGCCAAGACAAAACATATAGTGTTCTTGCCACTGTCTTCCTCTGTAGTAGTTGCACTCGGTTTTTGGAGGGAAGGAATCGCGTAAATCAAAGATGCCTCTTTTACAGTTGTTTCTAGGCATGTGCGGCAGTTTTTTGTATGAATTTTGCCTTACGTGCCGAATTTCTAGAAATCAAACCAGTTTGATATTTTTTGTCATTTGTGGCAGTTTGCTCACCGTGTGCGGCGGTCATTCAGCTCAGCTAAAATCTCTAGTGTGCGCCCAGCATAAGGCATTCTGTGAGTTTTTGTTAATTATAGCAGTTTTCACAAAGCATGCTGGATTTTATCTTTCAAAAATATTTTTGAATGTTCACTCTAAAAATTCCTTTTTTTCATCCGCCATATATAGAACGTATTCACCCTATACAAAACTGTTTCGTCATTTTCTTACCAATTCCCTCTCTGTTACATTGCAACACAGTTATCAGTTTTTGTATAAAGCAGCGTAAAAGGGCAACAGACGGAAATTCCACCGGGCAAAATAACTTCATTACCTCCCCCCATTACGCTCCCTTGCGAATTATCCCGTTGGTATCTGCTCTTTAAATTAACAAATGTGTTGTGATATCGTAGCAGAAATTATGTTATTGTCGCTAACTTCTCATCTTTCTTGGCATCCAAGTTTCATATTTTTCATCCCTGCAAAATACGCTTTTATGCCCTTGTAGTGTGCATGGCCAATAATTCATTAATCCCTTTAATGCATGTCTGTACCATGCTGTTGCTTGCAGTAGAAAATTTCTTGCAATGCGCATTAATATGTCGCCAAAATCATCGTAAGTAATTGAAGCCAAAACGTAAACATTGGTTTTTGGAGAACCGAAAAACTGCGTATTTGTCACCCAAAGTGCTGTTTATTTTATTCTTTATTAGCCGGTAAACCTGCTACCACGAATATCACTAATCTTGCACTTACAGTAAAAACCAACTACAGCAAAAGCAGATTTTTGAAAGTAACTTTTTCTCCTACTCCAAGATCCTTCAATTTGTATCTGTTTATAGATGCAGTTAAAAGGGAAATCATATTCTTTGCATATTTTCTATTACATCTCTAATGCGTCTCTTTATCAAAGTAAGTTTTGAAAAGTTGATAACATGAAACAGCAGACATCATCATAATAGACAAATTGACATAATATGTCGGTGACTCCCGCTGAGCTAGACGTGAAATTTTTAACGATCGAACAATAAGAAGAAATGATCTCTCTTCCTAGGACGGAATTAAATACTTGAAATCAAGATTGTTTCTATTCCACCGTGCAATCAGATAACAACTGGCGTCGAAAAGACATTTTCATTTTGAGCCTAAGGTTTTGAATGGATTTCTTAACATACTCTTCTTTGAATCTGCTTTTGATGACGATCTGTTAATATTTGTCAAACATTGATTTTTAGAGGCTGTACGAGCGCTGCAGCCAATTTATGTGAAGCGTGAAAAGCGCTCGTCAAAGGACGACACTGTCAAAGAAATTCGAAGGAGAGCTCAGGCAGTTGGGGCATGGCCGCCCATCTGTGTATTTCCAGAAGGTGACGTATTACCTGTATTCTGTTTGAGAATCCTAAAAAATGTAGCCTAAAAAAGGAAACAAATTGAACTCATGGTATGCAATTTGAATTGACAATATGCAGCAGCCAGATGTTTTTTTGCAAACTGTGGGTCCTTTATTCCCACATTGATTTGCTTTTTTTTCGTTTTCCTAGGTACATGCACCAATGGAGAATGTCTTATCACTTTCAAAACAGGTAACTAAAGCGCCACCACGTAATGATACCTTCTCTTGTTGATGAGAGATTACATGGTTTAATTGTTGCATTTTGTGATTTTATTGCAGCATAGCAATTTCTGGAGAGATGCATAGCAACCATTTCATTCCATTTTTTCAGTAGATAACCCTCTAGAAAAGCAAAATTTAATAATCTTTCACCGTTTTCTTTCAAGGGGCATTTTCTGCTGGAGTGCCTGTCCAGCCAGTTCTTTACAGATACCCAGAGGTAACAAACTAATTTGCTTTATCGTTATGCTGGTCTCGTTTTTCATAGGCAAGCCATTGAACCGGACTATTAACGACGATTTTATATTTCAGAAGACTGCTGTCTATAAGCCTTTTCCAAAAAACTTTTTTCAAGTTACTTGCTAAAGATCAGTTTGCTACAGAATCTCAAAGTTTTCCTAAACTGGCTTTATTATTTCGTTAAGGAAAGTTGAATATGCATTTGTTGACCACGATAGGTTGGGTTAATGCATAAACAAGACTACTTCTAATATTTCACTAAAACTTTATTCTAATCTTTCTTCTTCTGTAATATGCTCTTATTTTGACCACCAGGATTTTTATTTAAAATGCGGCTCTTGGACGTGGATTTCACCACCAACGTATGTATTGCGTTTGTGTTCATCGTCTTCTGCTTCTTTTTATATGCAAATACGTATCCCCAGATGATTGAACGAATTGACAAAATTGCTTTGTGCATCTTTATAGTACTAATGCTATCATCACCAATGCTCACTGCTAGTTTAAAATGTGTGACAAGATTCACTCCACAGAGTCAAGGAATCTAACATTAATCGGTGAAAAAGGCAGTCGTATGCCAGTAAATCGATGCATACGCAAAAATTCCTCAAATGATATATGAGCCTATTCAAGATGTTTCTGCTCTTTCTCTGACAAACGATAGCCACAGGCTCTGTTTATGGATGATTATTTTTTCACTTTTGGGTTTTTAGAACATTTTCTCTTCCTTGCTGTAGGTGGAAATTGCTGGTGTCATTGCTTACTCGGATTAACAATGTTGTTGAAATAGAGGTAAAATTTTGACGTACTTTTTCGTCTATTGACCGTTATATGCATATTTCTGATTGTACTCGTTATACAAACGTGTATGTCAATCTAACATTAACTATATTTCATTAATATGAAAAAAACTCGTTAAAGCTAAAAAACTGCATCGTAGTTTGGTTGCATTTTCTCCAAGTACACTCTCAAATACAGTAAAAACCAGCAAAGAAGAAACTCACTTATAAAAAACTGCTGGCTAACTTTTTGAAATTTTCTCGGGGGGCAGGCAAGGTCGTCTTTTCATTTAGGAGTTTTTGAATCTGTTTACGTCAAAACAAAGGATCCCGACTTGTGTAGACAGACAGAGTTCGTTTTTTCTCTTGGACATTTCTACTTCATGAGGGGTAAGTGCTAGCTGATTTGAAATAAGCTAAAGGACCAATTAAATGCATCTTTCTTCCTCTCACTTTTCTTTCGATCCATACCTGGATATAAATTTCTGCTTATTTTCGGTCATTACCCTGCGTTTATTCTATGAAGAGTGTCGGATGAAAAGTACCTAAGCATCATATGCTTCCGCTATTTTGTGCCCTTCAAATTCGCAAATCTCTTTACAAAAATATAAGAAACTGTTTAGTCTAAATTTTTTTCTGTTTTTTATAAGTGTTCATTTAGTAGAAGAGCTTTCGAAATAAAATAAGTGTATAAAGCAGTTTCCAGAAACGAACTAGCTTTTAAACTTGATTTTAAAACATTACTCTGTAAAATTTCATTCTGTCAAAATGTATATTTGTAATTATTTTACAGGCTTGTTCTGCTAATTTCTTCATCTTTCAAGAGTCTCACCTTTATAAAAAGCGAAATTTCTGGGTGTCAGTTTTACAGCTATTGTGGAATCGCACTAGCGCACTGTAGCTACGTAGTTTTCATCAATGCTTGGATTACGATAAGCAGATTTTGCTTGGTATAAAGTGTTTTTTCTGCGACAAATATTGGGTGAAAGGGGGTTTTGATTTCCCCCATTTGATCTTAGCTGACTCCCTGACAACAATTACAATGCTCACACCCTGTGAAGCTAGCATCTCATTTCGATTACACCGTCCCTTCGACTTCAGAATCATAAATAGAATTTCAACTTAGTTTTGCCTTTTTCTCCTTCTTCGCAGTATCTGCCTGTTTATAAACCAAATGAAGAGGTCAGTATGTTTGCTGTTTGTTGTCTACTTTCTGTCTGTTCTCTCTGTTAAACGAGAACCTTGAAGTTTACCATTGTGTCTATGTATAGTCTGTCTATGTCTAGCCCCTGGACACTGTGTTTCCAAAAAACATCGAAAAGGAACAG
Source organism: Rhopilema esculentum (assembly GCF_057945365.1). Taxonomy (NCBI): domain Eukaryota; kingdom Metazoa; phylum Cnidaria; class Scyphozoa; order Rhizostomeae; family Rhizostomatidae; genus Rhopilema; species Rhopilema esculentum. The sequence continues at coordinate 183,731 of NC_142818.1, read as the reverse complement.
GTTAACGAGGAATTAAAAACTAGATTTGCATCTTTAATGACCGGATGAAGAAGCCTCGTTCTGGGTAATAGATATCACTGAGTTTATAAAAGTTAAAGCAATATTTGGTACTTCATTTCGTCATTTTAAGTTAGTCGTTTCAGACGCGTTAAGTTTATATAAATTGGACTCGCCTGCTCGAGAACAGCGTTAAAATTATGAATGATTATACTTTAAACGAGGTTTTCCTTCATGAAGCAGAGGCTACACGTGTTTTCCCTTAAAGAGATGCTGGTATCCTCTGAAATGGTATTGACGTATATTGGAAGGGTACTAATTCAGACCTAATTGTTTTTGGTAATATTGAGGTTTGCTGTGCTTGAAATTAATTATTCGTAGTTTCCTTCAATAAAAAGAGTTTTTGTCCATTTAGGAACGTGCAAATGCAATACTTTATGCAAATAATGTTAGAAAAGTAATGGCAAGGTGAGAACAGTTTTTTCCCTACATCGCATGCTAAGTTTCCATTACGATGAAAAATTCGAGGTAACACGGATTAGATTAATTAGATAGTACCTCTTGATCGCCTTTGTAAGCGTATTACCGCATGTTGCATTTTGGTCACATTTTTTGATTGACTCATGGCTTGAGGGTCATTCAATCTGATCTCATGTCTGGTCTGGTGGTCACTCTTTCCAATGAAGCGATAATTTCTCAAAAATTCTTTGCATTCTACTTTCGTGCCTACTAGCTAATTTGAACAGACTTTCTCGTATACTCTTTGTAGTTGCTGTTTCATGCAAAATACTGCTCTGTGTCACCTTTCATATGCAGCCTTGTTCCCATTCAGATCTGATTCTGAATTCTACATTTACCTTTTAGCGCCCTTGGAGTGCCCACATTCGATCATAGTTTTGAAGATTGCCGCTTAATGTTGGAGGCACATTCAAAAGGCTTGCCAATGGAAGCTGGTTTGGTAGAGTACAGCAAAATCAGTCTAGATTTAGGGTAGGAACTTACTACTTTTTTATCCCAATTCAACGTTGTAAGCAACCAGATTTCCAGCAAAAAGAACCATGGAGCCATTCATGCTTCCACGTTGATACCAGATTTGAAATTATCATTTATCATCAACATCCATTTCTTATTATCAATGTTTTAATAATTTCGTTTAAAAATCATCAATCTTTTAATCGTTTAAAATTCCGCAAAATGCTAACAGCAGTCCTATTCCAATCCTCGATTCACTTGTTCCTTTGTCCTTTCAAAGGTTGAATACAGACAGATTAAAGGAGCTACTTGGACATTTTGCAAATATAGATATAAATAAGGATGGCTTGGTAACATTTGACGAATTTTCAGTGTATTTATGCAGTGTGGATAAGGAAACAGCAAGGTCAATATTCAAAAAAATCGACAAGGTGCTTCATTCTATTTAATAATTTATATTTCTTCGACTTTTTTTCAATTCCAAATGTTTTATTAATGTTTTCAGAAGATATTTGTTGTGAAAAAACATCAATGTCTTTGTTCCTGGTCAATTCTTTTCTAATTCAATTTGAGATAAAATTAGAAATAAGGGCAAAAGGCTCTCTCGCCTTTCAGTCTCATTTTGTACATAGGACCTCAAATTGAATTAAAGAGGGTTTATATCTAATCTAAGAGATGACTGCAAAGTAAAAAAAACTGACAACTTTTATGACAACTTTCATACATGATTTTTATTAGATTGCATCAAATAATGACAAGGAGCAGTGATTGCTGTTGAACTAACATCACATTTTAAGTATCTGAAATTGGACTGATTTAATTCTATTTTTATTTTAGGGTCAGCGTGGTTTCATAGATTTCAAAACATTTGTGTATGGTGTGACAAAAGAAGAATTCCCAGAATTTAATTTTAGTGAATTTAGTAGAAATTCACATGTAAAATAGTAATTTTCAACTCACCTTTTTTAATTTGAATGTAACGTTTATCGTAAAATAATAGACAATGATTTGGCATCATATTTTTAAACACAGTTAGATTAGTTTGTTGCAAAATCATGTAAGCTAGAATATCATTTTTATTATCCCTTTAATATTACTTGTCGTTTTTATACGAATATTACTTCTTTTATTTGTAATTCTTTTTTCCCCCTGTAAACTGAAAATTAAAGTATTAAAACATTTAGAACATTCGAGTTTCAAATCACCCAAACAGCTTGTTTTCTTTCACAAGATCGTATATGACTTGGTTGCTGTACCCAGGGACTCCATATTGCAATTCAACCAGCGGAAACAACGCACTTCAAACTCTAAATGTGTCAAAATAATGCGCTGCAATACAAATATCTATAAGAATTCGTTTGTACCAAGAACCATCAGTGATTGGAACTATTTGCCTGACCCAGTGGTTCTACACTAGAGCAATGAGGACTTTAAAGCTGCATTGACAAATTTTCTGAAAGTAGTCTAAAGCCTGATTTCTGCTGGGCGGACTATTCATGTAAAGCGACTGTTCTCTAGCTAAATTCATGTGAACACAAAGTGACGCCTATTAGCAAATGTTTCATCAACTCCACCGGCATGTGCTGGCTTCATCATTAAGCTGTAAATCTAATTTCCTGAAAATCAAACTTCTTGCCAGTGGCCAAACTTCATTTTGCAACAAAGTTTGTAATTATGCTCATGCTGAAGGTCGAGACAGCTTCGAATGAATAGAGGCGTTCAGTGGAAATCCGGAATCAACAATAGACCCTGAGCGTATGTACTCATAAGTAACATAAAGAAACAGAAACAGAACCATCCAAAAAACAAGAACCTTTTTCAAAAGATAATCTAAGTGTGTATGGAAGAAATAGTCTAGCAATGGTTGTTTAGTTGAAAATTCAGGTTATATGATGGATGTTCTGCTGTATTAAAGATGACAATTTTCACTTTTTGACAGCTGCAGAGAAAGATATTTGAAGACGTCTTTGAAAATTGACTTCTTGATTGAAAAATTTAGCTTTAATTTGCGTAGTGAAAGTCATTATCTTTTTTTTGGGAGTCATCTTCCTTGCCCACCGCTCCCCTACAACACCCCGATCTTTTGCTTCTGATTCATTCTGTGATGCTATTACTAGTCTCTTTCATCACTATAATTATCAAATCAACATTCTGCCTCCAGTGAACAGGGCTGAAGAGAGGGGGGAGGGCAAGGGGACATTTTGCCCCAGGGCCTCGCATTGTAGGGCCCACATTAAGTACTGAATTCCCTTTTCAAAACATACCTAAAAGTAGTAAAGCATTTTAAATGAACAAACGAATTTAAGCTTGATCGCAAAAACTTGATGCCCACCACTATTTGGCATACTTTCTTTGTGTCCCCTGTTTCCATTTCTGTTCATAATTCTAAAAAAAGTATTGTTAAAAAAGTATTGTTTTCTTCTTGTTTTGAAGTATATTATATACCTAGGTTGAATCTATTTCCCGTGTTGGTTAACGCTTACTGACATATTATTACAAACGCTGGTATGACAATGCCTCAAGGCAATTTAAAATCTACAGCGAAATTGACTGATTTGATGGACTAAACTTGGATAAGATTAAAATTTCCTAACACGTAAGACATGTCAATTTACAACTATCAGTTAAATACAGAACACGATCAAAGCAAATTTAGGCCATAACTGGTCTATTCCTCTAGTTCTCTATCAAGAAAGTCACTTTGGGACAGTACGACTAAACCAGTGGTCTATGATCAAATTTTATTATCCTTTTAATACGAATATTACTTTATTTCATAAAAGATGGTTCAGATACTGCAAGGAGGAAATATTTCGGGGCCAAATCGAAATCTATCAATCAATTCAAAGAACATCCACTGAAGAAATTGAAAATTCAAAGCGTTTGAAGAAATTGAAAACTAACCTGAATAACAACAAAATAAGAAATTCTGAAGAGGCAGGAGAAGTGTTTGAATTGATATAAGTGGTGTTCAGGATACATTGTCTGCCGGAGTCTGGTACCCAGGTGCGTCCAGGAGTGTGAGCATAGCAGCGAGCTTATATGAAGAGGTCTTTCTGCTGATCCTCACTCGAGCCAATCTCCTTTGATAATGGAGTTCCTTGGTTGATTGAGAAAATAACATTGCAAAGCAGAAGAAAATCTTTTTTTCCAAACTTGGGGTTTGATATCCATTCTAGGTGTCTATATCATGTTCTTGTGATTATAATGTATAGCTTTATGTATCCTATTAAGTCTGTAAATAATTGCTGGAAAGTGATAACCAAAAGTAAACGAAGCATTTTCGTTATGTTTTGTTGTCAGTAGAAACCTGCGAAAGGTTTTGTTTCCTCTAAATTAAAATTAAAAAATTGCTGAAAAAGCTAGTTGAATTGCGACTTCTAGATGAATTATTGCTTCGAAAACCTCTATTATGCGATAACATTATGTTGTTGAAGACAAGCAGGAGTCACCTAAAGAAAAACAAATTTCAGATTTCAAAAGTGACTTTGTTGCATGCTGATAATCAGGGCTGCCAAGTGATGTTGGAGGTCCTCGGGCAAAACCCAAAGACCTGACTCATTGCGAGGATAAATTTTTGTGACCATGCCTATCTATATTAAATGAATTTTAGAATATTTATTTTCTTCGCTATCCGCGCTAATTTGCGATCGCAATCTTTTTGTGGAAGTGAGTTTGCCAATATAACTCCCTCTGACAAACAACAATTTTTTTCAACTCAAGGGACCTCTTTTGAGGCCGTCAAAAATTGCAAAGCCGACGATATTTCACGTCGTCTTGCGGGATATTGGGAAAAGTTTTCAATTAGCAATAACCGCGTCTCGGTAGGACCTCATTGACTACGGTAATGCCACTGCGCAAAGCTGATCTAACTTGTCGCTTGATCACCCAGAGCAACAGAAGTCATGACACCACATATGGGATAGCGTTTGGCGCATGCGCAGATGTAGTTTATATGGACTGACACAATAACTAAAGTATATATACGAGTGTCATTTTGTAAGATGGATACTGATGGGATGGATGGTACGAGCTCTAAAGGCAAATATGTGACCAAAGGAGCCTGTTTTCTTGATAAGAAGATCATTCCACCAATGGTCAGACCAGGCCAGCAATTGGTAGTGGGCGCGAAGCTTTCAGTAACGTAACAGAGAGGAGGATTGCAATGCAAAGAATTGGAGGGAGGTTTTAGAATAAGCTTGAGATGTGAAGTCAGGTGAAGACGAGTGATTCGCAACGTGGACCCTGAACAATGAAACAAATCAATTGAAATAGCGTCAGTGAGAGAGAAAAAAAGGAGGAAGAAGATAGAGAAAAGAAGGAGAAAGTGGGTAGAAGAGGTGGGATAAAAGAAGAGGAAGAAGCGGGAGAAGTCAAAAAAGGGGGAAGAGAAGAAGAGAGATAAGAAAACGAATGGGAGGAACAACGATTATGCTTTCAGCTCTACGAATAATGTATCAATTCTTTATCTTGAAAACTTCCTACGTGTCGCAGCAAAATCAAGAAAACAAAAAGCAGTTAATCTCTAGACAAAGGCAGTCATTCATGTTTGAAGTATTATTGTATGTACGGAAAAAACGAAAATTTACACGTTCGTACTTATTTTATTTACGACCATTATCGATTGTTAATTATCAAACATACTAAACAAAACTAGAAGGCTAATAAATAACTGAAAGCCAGAAAATATTATAAGAACTGAAATCCCCATATTAACGTGCAATACCTAAACTAAAAACATAATGTATTTTAAGATAGTAATACACCCAACCCTGAATTAATATATCTTTGATATCTCCCAAACGGTTTTATCACGACGTCATACTGACGAAAAACGACTTGACATATTTGAAAATAAGCAAAGTTTTGGATATGCTACACTTGACCTAATGCATTAAATTGTGAGAATTCCAAAACTAATTTATGAAATGTTTAATACGATTAAGATACGAAAATATGAAGACCTCACAATAAACAAAACCGGATGTTGAGTATTAGTTTCTATGATTTCTGGTTATTCTATCATTCTGTAAATACATCTTGCTTTGAAAGGTCGGAATCAATCAACAACCAGTATCAAAACGGGCTTTCGAGTAATATCGGTGGAAGGAACGAATGATTTTGAAAAAATAGGACAAAATTAAACACGAGCTGGGAAATTCTGTAGATGATTGACGCTATAGCCAAAGAATGTGAAGTTTATCTACCCTAGCAAAGAATAGGTTTCAAATCTTTGTTTGGCAAAGAGTTTCGAATACTCAACAGGTTAGCGACCAATGTCTCACGGTTAGATTTTGGTATAAAACAGTGGGTGCGGGTCAGGCTGTTTTGAGGAGTATGACCAGCCTGATTTGGAGGCCGAGAAGGCGAAACGTGTCACCAGCCTCAAAACATCAAGAGTCTAAATTCGTTTTAAGGGTTATCTTAATTTTTAATTCCCTTCTATACTAATGGGTTTTAAAGATGAACGAAGTTTGTTCATCATACTGCCGGAAATGGCAACGGGGACTATATTTCTAATATATCTCGAATTCGTATTTCGTATTTCCTCGAAAATAAGCCGCGGCTTTTTATTATTTATAAAGTGAAATTTTTCGGCATACTTATGAGTCGGCTTATTTGCGAAGTGTTTTCTGAAAAGAGAAACAAAATTTGAACAAACTTTTAAAACAATTTGCCAGTAGATTCGAATGAACGAACGATTTGATTCGAACGCTTCACTGTGTCTAGGCTTATTTTCGAGGTCGGCCTATTTTCCCTGTATTTTCTAATATTTTTCGGCTTATTTTCCAATCGGCTTATTTTCGCAGGTCTGTCAACTTTCGAGGAAATACGGCATATATCAAACGAGTAAAATTGCTGAGAATGTTTTACTTGCTCAAAGTCAAATCCCTTAATTAATGCTAAACTACCGTCAACCCAAGAATTCTGAGATTTCTTAAATGATGTATACAGCTGATTTAATTAATCACATCCTCCATTCTCATCACAGACCTTAACTAAAATAACAGTTAACGACTATATTTGTCTTGATACATAAATAGATTGATACATAAATTTATTGAACAAAATGGCAATGAAATATGCGATCAATTCCTTTGAGCTTAAAACTGTACTTATTTAATTAATGCAAGGTACCCATATTCTGTACCCATATTCCCTCTATAACAAATGAAAGTCAAAGCGAAAATTCAAACATTCAGGGGATCCTCGCAGATTTGTGACCTTGTGCCAACAATTTACGCTACCTTTGGGTGGTATTAAGTAATACACTGCAGTATTCAACACTGCACGGTATTCTTGCAACAAGTTAACCTAAGTACCTAACTAAAACATTACGCTTAATGCAATAAAGTGCGTGTCTTTCATTATAAATATATAATGGATGGAAAAATTAAAATGTCCATATGATTCATTGCATGAAATTGAAATACGGTGATGCAATACCTCACATAGTCTGTCCGAGCATTATTTCATAAGCTGGATATATCCGGCAAGCCTGGAAAACAGTAATTCGCAAAGTTTCATGCACCAGCATCTCACCATCCATATACTTCTGGTTTAAGCTCAGTTGATCAGGAAAATCCATTCCAGAAAAAAACACCAGGAGAAAAATACAGAGAACAGAAGAGAACTGGTTGGATCATCTAACTTATAAAGCTCTTGTTGATAAACCATTACAAAAAGGGATCCACTAAAAATGACTAGGAATACAAGTCACAAGGAAGGGACAAAGAAAAATTTACCATTCATTTTCTTTTGGAAGGGGTTGTTCCAAAAGGTCCATCCCAAAAGGTTGAAGAAATGCCGAATCCTGCAATATAAATTACAAATCAGGACATCGAAAGCAGCACTTTATGAAATTTATCTATCATTAAATATTTAAAAGTATAAATAAGACAACCTGGCAACCAGTTAAAGATTAAAAAAAGGAACAGGATATTCAAGATTGGAAGTGTCCAATCTAATATCGGTCCCACTACAAGGCAGATTAACTTTAATGTTTGATAGTATTTATAGTGCCCTTTGCATTTTGATTTTGATTGGGTGTTCATTTGTGCTTCATGAATGGGACAGTTTCATCTTTCTCCATATCTTCTGGATTCAACAATACAACAAATTAAATACCTTTTTCCATAGCTTTTTCAATCTTAGTTCAACAGTACACTCTAACACTTCAGAAATTGGATTGTCCTAAAACTTTATCCCGACCAAATTTTTTTTTACTACAAAGACAAGCCTTACAACCTTAAGCAAAACCATCCAAAATTAAAGTTTTTGTCTGTCATTGATCCTTGAGCTCATTGAACCATATCAGCTTTGGTTTTGCAATGCTTTCATGAGTTGGTTTCAGAATTCTCATCCAGGGGTGGACACTTGGTCAAATATTGTGGGGGGGGGGGGGCAGCAAGCCTATCGTTTTAATAAAACAACATCACATTTCCTATTTTTTTAGAACAAAAGACTATTGTCCTCTAAAGTATTGGGGGGCAGTCAATCCACTCACCCCCCTCCCCCCAAGTGTCCGCCAATGTTCTCATATAAACAGATTGTTAAGGTCTCAGTGCAAGGAATTTTAAGAATCACTTGTTCACAACAAATGCTTGAACTCAACAGAATAGTAAATTTTCTAAAAGGGGAGAACAACTCCATACTGCTGTTATTAAAACTAGAATCTCATTCATGATGGGATAGTGAGAATTCTTATGATTAAGATAATGAGGAATTGAACTTACCCAAATTTTGATTTTCAAAATGATGCTTCAGATGATACTGCTTTAATCTATGAAGGTAACTTCCAGGAGTAGGCTGTCCATGGTGAATATAATAGTGAGTCATGTCATAGACAACATATCCAAGCAATCCACCAGCAAAGATTCCTTGGCCAATTGCAGATGGTAGAATGTTGACAAATAGCAAGTAAAATGGCACAGCAAAGGCTAGTGCTGCCACAGGTGGAAACACAAGTCGACCAGGATCAAATGGAACCTTCATCGGAAAGAAAAAACCGGTAAGAAAATGAGCACTAAAGTGTTTAAACAATTAGGACAAATGACAAAAGAGCAGGCTGCATGTATTTTTCTTGAAATGATAATTGCTTAGTGGAAGAAGAAACAGTGGCGGAAAACTGGGGGGGGGGGATGATAAGGGGACAGTCGCCATTAATACTTTGGAGGTCAATGGTCTTTTGTTCTGAAACACTGGACAATGTGACATCATCTTATTAAAACAATAGGCTTGCCCCCACCAAATATTTGACCAAGTGTCCGCCCCCTGTGAAGAAACAAAGTACTTGAATGGGAGAAGAGGAGTTATTCTAGCGCAAAACTGATTCTAGATAATTTGAGGTGAGTGATTGTGAGCTTTGGCACGTGCTTACGCAAGGTCATTTGATCATTTGGGAAAATATCTAAAACACTTTTGCTTGTTTTGCTTGTGACCCCTCTGAGTTCCCAATGTCTGATTATAGTATGAAACTGAATTAAGAGCAAGGAAGCAGCTCTTTGCCATAAAATGTGTAGAAATTATGTTCTTCAAAAGGTATCTAAACACAAGCTGTGATTTGAATAAAGTGAGTTAGATGAACTAGATGTAAACAAACCTTATGGTGTTGACCATGCAGGAAAAAGTGCAATGTAATCCAGAACTTTGAATCTCCAGGTGGGTTCAAATGGAACAAGAAGCGGTGCAAAATGTATTCCACAAATGTCCAAGTACAGACTCCAATAATAAATAGCACAGAAACAAAAATTAATTTTGCAAGATTTGAGGTGCTCCTTAGATATTCAAGATGACCAATGTTGACAAAGGACATGTATGTCATGATTAAAATGACTGGAAGCCAAACCATAGGGACAAGAAACCATGGTGTCTTTGAAAAGAATTCCAGAAACCTCGAAGTAAACAATTTTAATGGTTTGTTGACAGGTGAATGGACCCATTTCAAGTACTCAAACCCATATCTGTGGACTTGCAAAACTAAGCCTTGATTCCAATCTATTTTTTCCTGAAAAAAAAAGAAAAACACTTCTTAGTTTAATTCTGGCAACATGATTGGGCTTTTGCTCTCAGAAACCAATGCAAATGGGGAAGAACATTTGTGATATGTGCGGGATGTGAAACCAGAGAAAAACTTTTCAAAGAACCTATATTGAGCTAAACAAGAAGTTCTAGCACTAAAAAGATCACACCAAATTATTGCAGAGTTGTAGTCATAAAGTGCCTCTTTTTCTTTTAAATCAGATCAACTACGATTCTTTCTTCAATTAATCTGCAACCAATCTTAGCAAAATTAGAGCTGACTGTTACTATGTAGACCCTTAGTTTTAGATTTCTAGGGATAGTTAAAGGTAAAATTATGACAACAAACTACTATTGTGATCCACTACACACATCTGGCTTCCATCACTTTTCAATGAAGGCATCTGGTAAGCAGAACATTAGAAAAGGCCTTTCCTGGAGACAAGGGATATAGCCAGCATCGGCACAAACCCCATGCAGAATAAATTTGTGCAAGCTTCCTTCTGCCCGCGCATTTCTTTCAATACAGAAAGGGGGTCTAATTTAGGGAAGAAAGTTCAAGCGAGCAAGGGTAAGAGTGCCTGCGGGCACGGGTTGTCTGGAGGCCAATATCAGAAGATTTGAACAAGTGCGTTATTGTTGTCATGATCGGTGAAAATTGAAAACAAACCAATTTTGAATGAACATGGCGCAGAAAGGATGAAAGAGGAAAAACATTTTCTATTCTGGACAAGCTCTCACCAGTGAGGGTTAGCAAGTAGTATAATTCTATCATTACACTAGGTTTAAATACCATTTTATTCCATTTATAATGGGAAAGTTTAGCATCTAATACCTATTAGGCCAATAAGAGGTCGGTTGTGAGCGGCTCAAAACTTTATTTTTGACTGATTTAATTCTTTCTTGGTTATATCAGCCTTTTTAATTTCATCGAAGTGAGCAGCCCTTACCGCTAGGCAGAAGCTTGCTTTGTGCCGATAAATACCCAATCGACCGAGAGCTTTCACAATTTTTTTCGGATTTCACATGATCAATTTATTATTTGTTGATGACCATCGGACCGTAAAAATACTAGGTTACCAAAGATTCAGTCATACTGGTTTCTCTCACTTGTTTCTCGCAACATGTATGTAATACAAAGCGTGTAAAACCATTTTTTGGTAGAACTTTTGTCCCCACTTCATATGACCAAAATCTTTTTGCAATTTTTGGGGATCAAAATTTTGCGTTGGTGCCTCTTAAATACTAAAAATTAAAAAATAAACAACATTTCAGCGAGGGCTAAATAGCCCATGCAGCCAAACTGGCAAGGGCGTTTGACAGCCCACGCTGTATTTTTTCCCGGAGAGGCCTGATTAGAAGATAGTCATCTTGCTTGCTTTATCTGATAACATATCAAAGAGTTTTGTGACATCTTATTCGAAGTCAGAGAGTCTTATTTGAGCCAACAATCTACATAAAATCCCAGTTAAACAACTTTTATGATATTCACCCCACTTTCTCTTTTTAAAAAAAACAATAAATACAGAGCTTTCCTTCATTTACAGAATGGGAATTGTAAAACAGAAACTAGAGGTAAGGATAACATTGGTGTCAAATGAGATCATGTAAAAAACATTAGTTTTGATTTGGTAATTTGATCCCCTGTTGGATACTTGCTGTTTAGATTGTAGAGCTTCGATTAAGAAGAGCAAGAATATGTTTGAAAGATGCATCCGAAACCTGAATTCTGAAGAAGTTTCACCCCTAATAAAATAAATTTGTATTCATGTTTGGTTTGGCCCTTATCAAACTCTATTCACTCTCCCTTTTACTTTTAATTGAAGTTAAACAAAACAATGCAATCTTACCTCTTTCCATCCTTTCATTTCAGATTCTTCAACATCATGATCATCAATATTATTCTAAAATATAACATTGATATTTAATGTACTCTTGGTTTAAACAGTATATAATACAAAAGAAGATGCTGGTTACTTGCAAATATCAAAAGTACAATCATATTATGAAAATATCCAAAGGATCAAATGCAGAATGATAATAAGGGTATTTTGTTCTAGTTGTGCAAGGTGAAGCTCATCAGAGAAGTACTTAGACTTAAAAGGGTCTTAATCTTGTGAATGCCACATACAAACAAAACTGGCAGACTCAAAGATCATATGGGAGAACCTCTTTCAGTCCATTCCAACAACAAAATAAAGATTTGAAGACCAATGCAATGGTTATTGTTGTATGTTGCCTTGAATACCTAGGCTGTTAATTTTACAATGTTAGTGTGAATCCCTTACTAGTTTCAGGAGAATATTTGGTTGTGCTAGCTTGCATCCATGCAGAGGCTCCATGGAGAAACATGTTGGAAAGTAAAGGCTCATGCCGACGTATCTCACAAGATAAGTGCTGGCATACATTTGGAGAATCTTTAGCCATAGCATCCTTGTACCAAGATTGGTTGCTTATTGTAACTTTATTAGTGTATAAAGTGAGCCTGAAATGCATCTTACTACTCGCTTTTTTTATAAGGAACCTACCTCAAGGCATAGTTTCAAAAGTTCCTTATTCATAGACCTCAAATCATCAAATTGTAGCACCAAAAGTTCCTTAATAGTTCCTTAATTTTCGCTGCACACAAGTGCCGTAAAAAAATTGTACAGAAACAGGAATAACATAAAAATTTTGAATTTTGCCTTTTCTTTTGGCTAGAACTCAGGAGCAAAAACACAAAGAAGGCTATGTATGGTGAAAATTTCGGCCTTCTACCTGTAGGTTCCTTTTAAAGTGGTTCCTTATGAAAAAAGCATGTACAGCTGATTTTTTAATTTTCTGCAAATGTGTAGTATTTTCTCTGTTGATGCTCTAAATAAATTCTTTCTGATATTATCAATATAACTTCAAATTCAAGAATAAAATATGCAAAACAATGATATTTATTCTAGGCAAAATCTGACCATGACTTGCTAGTCTGCAAAGTTTTTCGCTTTGTCACAAAAAAGCTTCTGGTTCAATAATTCATTTAAAATAGCGCCAGCAAAATAACTGGAATAGGTTTTCCAGTTCAAAAGTTAAGGCAGAATCTTTCACCGACGATAAGTGATGCAAGACATTAAATTCCGCTTCACTGCTTCAGTACAAAGTTCCCCTGACAAACAATTAAGATGTCAGATTGTACAAAAGTTGGACTCTGGATTCACGCGTGCAGTGATTTGGAAGCAAGTGTGAAAAACTGCCATAGACTCCTTTCACGACCTAAGCTGTAGGATAAGTGACAAAAAATAAACGAAAACACAACTCTGGCTCCAATAATTAAATACAAAGACTGGTGTGACCACGTGTTGATTAAGACCTGAAAATGGGCGTATTCACATGAACATGGCAGGATTAGATGTTGAATTCACGAACAAACAATTCACCTCGAAGTGTCAGTACTGTACATAAAGTTTTTAACAAGGATGATTTTCAGCAAAAAAGCTGAGTTTTCACATAATTAAAGAGAGAGGCCAATTTTCCGAAAGTGAGGTAAAAAAATAAACAACTCTGGTGCGCTAAAAATAGTGAGCCTGCACATATTTTGGTAGTACAAAGTTTCAATTTAGGTGTCGAAGGCGATCTAGCTATTAATAAAAACCTAAAAAATACCGCTAATTTTCCAATCCTGTAGGTTTCTAGCAGCGAGTATGCAGCTTCAGAATGAACGTGGATATCTTCTTGTTTCATTAAACCAGTGACAATCTCTCCAGCATTTTGTAAAAGAATTTCTTTGCCGCCAGGATGAATTGCGGCGAATTGTGTAACATCGTAAACAATGCCATTCACTACAATCCACGCATCTTCTTCTGTGTTGTGTCTCTTTACCTCTTCAATGTTAAACAGTGACATTTCTTTTACTGCTCATACAGAGTACGAATTGCATTCAGCTGCATAGAGTTTTTGCTTTGGATATTTGTTTATTACGGAACATAAATCGATCCTCTTTTCTCGCAAGATTCTTATGAAGAACTGTTACGTGTTACGTTTCTCGAGGATATAATACCAGAACGAGGCAGTACAGTTAAATTTGATTTTTCAAATACATGCAAAAACTATGATATAAAACAATTAATATATATATAAAATGTATAGAAACAATATATTAATTTGAAATAAGAAAAACTACATAAAGCAAAAGAAGGACAAACAACACTACAGGATTTGCACGAAGATAAATTTTTCAGAAAGAATCTCTTAGTAGCAGTCATGCACTTCAAGCGCGAAGATCCACCAAAATATTTTTGGACGCAATTTGGTTTTCGAAATTCCAGAAACTAACGTCAAAGATCTCCTCAAAAAGATAGCTGTTGTTTGCAGATTTAAAAGAAAAATTGAAAAAACACGCTAACCTACACTGGTGTATTGTAAAACCACTTAAAAAGGGGGTTTTACAAACGTGAGTTCGTAGAAACGTACACGATAAATACGGCAAAAACTGTTATCCAATTCTCTATACACTTCTTCTAATTCATCAGTTCACGGCAAACGACTAAAAATATCTTAAATTGCTAACGGCGACAATGTAACGGCAAACACAATTCTGCAAGCTAGCGACAAGGTACAATGAGTTCGACAAAGCTTACGGCAAGACTGAACCTAACTATAAAGCCACCCCTTATATACCCTAAGAATAATACAATTTACAGAAGCTGATGCAATTGCAGGGCAATGATGCAATTGTCATGTGATGTCCTGCAATGAATGGGAACCCTGTGTTCTAACAGTATGAGTGGTGTATGACGATGTAAGTGGAATTGCAATTTGTCGAATGAAGTGTATTTTCTATCAGAACGTTCTTAACGATAAAAATAATTTAGCTGTTATTATCACTGGGTGAATTTCTGCACAAGATTCCTTTGAGCTGACGCCGAAAACAAATGTGTCCTATGGTATTCATTTTGCTGTTCTATGCTTCATTAAATTAAATTTTCTACGTTTTCTTTGAGGTGAAACGATACAGAGTAGTGGAAATTTAGTAAAATAAGATATATGTTATTGCAGCCAAGAAAAGCTGTTTTTTCGAATCGCCATCTTCTTATGATATGTAAACCTTGGTTCCCTAGCAGATGACTAAGTGTGCACAAATGCGTTTATCTCTGAGCGTTGTAGTGGAACGCCAAGTCAGTGAGACTGAGACAGTTTTGTGTCCCAACATGCATTTATATTCGCGAGTACTAACTTTAAAATGCTTGATTTTATTTACTGCTTTAGAAGAAAATTCCAAACTTTGGACTCTTTGGAGCATTCTCAGTAGAATTTGTTATACTTGGATATTTCATTATCTGAGAAAACTTTCTGACTTTCTGATAGCCTTGTATACTGATTGCAGATTGGCAGACAGACTGACCCACTGAATGAATGGGCACAAAGGCAGAAATCTTTATACCATTTTGTTTTCGTCGGTTAAACGATGCTGTTGAAATTTTCTTTGCAAAGTAAAGGCTATACCTATCTACTTGAGAAAAATGACATTAGTTGACACCACTTATGTAATTCATTGTAACAGGTCACCAAGGCCACCTGTCGATGCCGTGATGGTGAGCGCGTCCGGGTCGATACAGCCACAGGTGAACCCAGCTTATATTTCAAGAAACGCGGGATTTTCAAGCTGTTTAGGTACATAGCAAGTAGAGCCTCGGTGAGCAAAACACCGAACCGTAATGTCATTTGTCAGTGGTGGTTCTTGGATCGTAATTCCTAGAAAAGCAGAGCAATACCGCTGAATGGTTGCTGGAAATCATTTCCCGTACAAATTTCTTGAATTTTGGCATCACTATTGTACTGAAGTCTCTTGCTCAGTTTGTTATCAATTTGGCATGATCAATTTCGGGAATAATATGCTAACAAATATTAGAACATTGAATCGAATATTGAAGAAGTGGAGATTTCTAGAATCTTTTACAAGTAGCTTTGCTACAAAAGTGCATTACGCATTTGTAAATGTTGCATCTCCTGCCAATTAACGCACTGAGAAGTCTAAGGTCTGAAAAGGATGACAGCTAATACATGAAATTATCAAAAGAAACATCGTTTGAGTACATTATTCAATTATAAATAGCCATAAAATATTACTACTTTGTTACTGAGATATTCTATTGAGTTCAGTTTTGATAAGAAAAATGACTGGAATGAATTGAATAAAGGTATATGCAATGCGGAAACATCAACTCGATGATATCTGAAGCGAGTATTTGCAAGGTAACTGGTTGCTAGAGAAATGTCAGTAACTCAATTACAACAAAAAATTATACCATAGAATAGAAGTTCGCAAGGGCACGGCAAAAAGGTTGCCGTAACTAAGTAAATGTCCCTTGCCTACAGAAACTTCCCAGAACCGAATTGTCAGCCTTTCCCATAGAAATGCTGCGGGTGTGCTTGGCAGAACACTCAACCACCATTATTGGAAATACAGAAATTGGCCACCATTTGAAGGCAATCAAGGCCAGGTAAAACCAGTGAGCTTTATTGCTGTCACCAGCAACGTAGGCCAGAGATCACTCTTAAATAAACTACAAGTTAGTTTATTCGTGTAATATTACAATAACTACGAATGCATATGCAAATCAAGTAAGAAAGGTTAAGTAAAAATCAATATCATTCTAGCAAATTCTTATATTCAATTTAATGCCTCGGTAAAGCCCCCTTCAAATTACCAATTTAATTATTTTATCATATCATCAAATAATAGTTGATATCTGATGCTCATCTGTTATATTCATTGATCTTCAAGAACATTTGTAGCCTTGCCCTTTTGCTAAATTCAAGAACTACCAACGTGCATCATTTGTAAAGCGAGCCGAAAAAACTTCAGTGAATTTTGAACATTTTTTACTAGCTAGATTGCATCAAAATACAATGAAGAACATAACTCAAGAGCAGGGTTTCACATATGAGTGGAATTACGTCATAACTCGTCCATAGCTTCTACCCAAGGGATCCTAATGTGGGTAATAACGATTAACACGACAAAAGCATATGCAACCTACATATGAGAATGAGAGTTAATCAACTGGTTTCTCACAATCTGACCTTGGCTAGATATTAAAATTTATTTCCTATCATATGATTGTCAAAGTTTGGCAAAAGCAACAATGAAATGTATTCAAATTTGCACAAGCAAGACGGATGATGATAAAATATTTAATCGAAAAAATTAATAATGCTAACGAGCTTGACAGCATATATGACAAGAAGGGGTATTTTAAGGCACTGCACTGAACAGAAATATGTTACTTCAATGTAAGACTAGGCAGGAATCAGATCTATTTGAAAGGAGCGAAGGCGACCGCAATCATCTGATCCCCCAGCGGATCAGCTGAAGCTAGTAGTCATAGAGAAGGCCCATCGCTTCAGCAGTTCTTGACCGTACTTTCGGAGAAGAATCTTTCAACAGCATTATTAAAGCTGAAATTAATGCACATAATCATTGTTAGGCAGGAAATAAAATGGGATAAAAAAGCAGAAACAATGAGGGCTAAAGCAGTTCCCAAAAAAACGACATTCATATGTAACTCTTCTGTCAGTGGAGCTGCTGTTCTTGCAATGCTTGAAAGGAAAAAGTACTCGTAATAGCAGAGCATATAAATTGCTATAAAGAATAATAAAAAAGATATTATCAATAGAGAAGATAATTATATAATTCATTTACATTTGTTTATACGCAGCCATCTTGATATACACAACAGAATGTGTTCCTAGGTAAAATAAAGCAACTTTTAATAAGTGTTCAACTGAAAAAGTCTAACTCATACCACTGCAAACATGTTCATCAGAAATGCCATCCCTTTTAGCGGTTGGCAAATTGCCCAGCAAAAAGCCAGTAAGGGTCGCTGCGTTTGACCTTATGTCTTCATAAGAGCTCTTGAAGAAACCAACGCAGCCCATAACATAGAAATTAACTTTTTCTTGAAAATCGGCAATCTTGGAAAAAAAGTAGTGATAAACGACAAAAATTAAACATTATCAATCAGCAATATATTTAGGAGCAAAATGAATTAACAACATAAATTGCAAAATTAGCAAATTAGCAGAAGTATCAAAATAAAATTCAAAATTTTCGATGTTTGCTTTATTCACTGTCAACAGGAAAATCTAGTCGAATGTAAAACATATTTTGTAGAAAAAGACATGTTGCATGACAGAAAAGTACTGACAAAAAAGACTAAACCTTTGAAAATAGGATAGTCAAAAATTATACAGAGGCAAAACAGGAAACAAAGGAATTACTGTTTTTTATTGTTGCAAATTTTTGGAACCTACCATCAACCTTGATAAATTATTTGTAAATTCTCCATAGTGAAGCATTCCTCCCTCGATTAAATGCTTCTGAAAAGATTCGTTAATTGAAGCGGAGCCGAGTCGGGGACCAATTTTGCGAAGTGTTTCTTTGCAGGCCTACAGAAGAAAGAAATAAGGAACTTAGAAGACGAAGTAACATCCGCAACGATGTGTAGAGCAACCTTTGGGAAGGATTTCTTACAGGGGCATCGCCAAAGGAAGGCGGCACGGGGGGGGGGGGGAGGGGTGCGGTACCCCCAAAATTTTGTTTGTCGGCACATTAAGGATTTTTGTTGGCAAAAGATGGAATTTTTTTACTCACTCTGTAACCTTTTTGCAACAATTCTAACATATTAACATATCTGTGAAGCTGAAATTTCAAATTATGGCACTAGAGTATAAACTTTGAAACAGAAACGCATAAAAGTAGCACATAAAAGTAGTATTTATCTTTCGACCAAACCCTTAAAGAGTGTGATACGCCCTTTTCCCGACAAAAATCGCCTCTTCACCCTTCCAAACATGATGAGAACTGAACAAATATCACAACTTGGGAAATGTTGGAATTCGAAAAATGGTATCAACAGCCTATTCACCGGTGATTAAAAATGTGAAAAGATTGTCTACCTTTGAAACCTCTGGCTCTTCATCAAGATGGAGGAGAATGCTAATGAAATTCGTATGTATTTGCTCCAAAAAAGGCATTTCTGATGCACCAGTGCCGAAGCGGGAAAGATCTCCAAACAATGATATGGATGCTGCACGCACCTCTTTGCTCTCCTGAATTTAAAAAAAACGTTATATTTTCAAAGTATATGGAAATCCCTGTTTACTAAATAGTTGATCTTACAGACTGCTTTCATTATCTGAAATTAGAGGGAAGCACGCGTTCCCAAATGTGTGATTGATCACATTATCATCACGACCATCCGGGAATCCAACATTTTTCACCCACCTGACCATTGGTTTATGTCGACTTCAATTTATCTAAAAACTTGAATCCCCTTATATGAAAAAAGTCACATGTCATTCCGTTAAGGCACTGTCCTTCAGCGTGTCAACAATTAAGTCTCATAATGTTATCAAAAAAGGAAAGATATATGACGTCTATCATTATCTAAACAAATAAACTGATTGCTTGGCAGAGCAGAAGACTTCGAGAGATGTTTGTAAGCAAACAGACAAAAACGATATCGCAAAGCAACCAAACATATAAAATTGCACGCAAAGAATTGTTGTACAAGCCAAAAGGAATGATTTGAAACAACAGAAAAACTTCAATATGCAACAGGTGTGTGTACCTTTTCAAAGCAAGGTCTAATTCTCAAGCAAATATTGATAAGAATTTGCCGGACACTAGTTTCATCGAGTTGCGCCAAAATCCGCGATAAGCCAGACATTGCTTCTAAGGTTATGGTATTTTCAGGATCTTCTTTGTCATCCATGCCAGCCATCATCGCGGACAGGATGGTTGTTGAGTAAGTCTGCAACTGATAAAAAAAAGAGCACATAGCTGTTAGTCTTCAAAGTCTGCAATTAAATGGTCAACGATACTAGAGCTTAGTTAAGGATGACAGAACTGAGAATAACAGAGATAAATTTTACAATCTAAGCAGCATGTGTAAACTCCGTCATAACACTGACTTCTGGCACAGAAACAGAAAGATAAACAAAGGAATTAGAGACAAGGATAAGGTTAAAGATGTTTGGTATTTTATAAGAAGACAATTCACAGCTTCCTAGCAGTAGACATAAACTTTCAGAGCAGCTTGGCAATGGATAAGAACAACGTTTAAAGCTGTCAGGCATTAGGCAGAAAATTTATTTACAGAAAACGCTTTCTTTAATATCAATGGTAACACTCATAATTATCTACCAAAGAATCTAGAAAGGAGGGGCTTACGTGCAGTGTTTGAAACTTACTTTTTGACCACCAACACTAGATACATTGCCCAGTCCTTTAATGCAAAGCTTTCTCACCAGATGGCAAGGATCGACAAGCTTCGATAACATACTATTGATTAAGAGTTCTACCAGCTGCAGATCACCGCGACATCGCTGATTGATTAACTGTGAGGTAATAGCAAATTGTCAAGATGTCATAAGGTCAAATGGTAGCATTTTAAAACATAAAGAATGAAGCATTATAAAAGTAAGGCTGAAAGCTTTCCGATGTCTAACTTTGATTTCTTTTCATGATTTACAGCAATAAGCACTGATTACCTAATAAATTGTTTTGCTTCTTCATTCTGATCATCTATCGTTAGGTCTAGAAGAACTTTCCGTACTAAAGGGTACAGTGTTTAAACTCTAAACAATGCCGAAAATTCACGGACAAATCACAATTAAATGCACAATAGCACAGAGTTGCCGAAAAACATTTAACTCGTTTGTCTCTCACAGGTGTCTTTCAAGGATAAAAGTGATTCCCAACAGAGTTTCAGTTATCATCTAACACCCATATGACAGCTTTCAAGCAGAGCATTTTTCGGTTTGCTACTGAAAATTTTATCATTTCTTGTGAAATTCAATCAGTCCAAGAAGACCAACTTTTTTGATTCAGATTTATAGAATCAGGCATTCTTTAAGCATGGAATAAATTAGCATAGAACGAAGAAGGCAGATCAAAACAAAACTGACCTCTGCAAATAAGCCAGCAGCCACAACTCGTTGAGTGTCGTATGTGCTTTGAAGTGCTTGCAACAGGCATGTGACAATATCACTGATGTGCTTTGAAGCAACGTCGCACAAACCCCTATGGAAGCGAGCAGGTGATCACAAAGAGAAACCATCACTCACACGGCATGAATTTAGCCCTTAGCCCACTTCCGTTTGTACAACTATGAAAGTCAGGGCAAGTTGGAGCATTTGCTAGATTATTCTAAAAAAACCTGGTGATCATGCTTTATAAATGATTATTACAGATTGTTGCTCGAGGTTGTTACAGAGACTGAATAGCACAATAAGGCGAAAAGAAGACAGTTTTGGACTGGTGCTGCAGTGCTAGCTTTCCGACAAAAGCAACATTTAGAAGCACTAGTTATTAAAAATTCCTCTAGTCTTATTCCCATACTATCTTTCCATACTATTAGGCAATAGCCTTAATGATATTACAAACGGAAAAAAAACTAATTATGACTCCTATTGTGCGATTATACGTCATGATCTACCTGACAACAATCTCCAGGCCAGTAGCGAAGGTCTTTTCTTCTTCTAACATTTTCCAGCCATTCATTTCTTCAATATGTGAAAGCAGTTTCTCGAACTCACTCCGTGCGAGAAATTCCTTGCAACATTCTGTGGCTAAACTATCAACATTGAATAAAAAAGAACAATTAACACGTGATTAAATGTTGATTTTCTTAGGGAAAACCTTTCCTTAAACCAGTTTCAATACAAAATCTACTCTTGACTTTCTGCAGTAGGTATTATATCAGCAAGTGCATTAAACGTGCTTCCATACCTTGGTTTTATGCTCCACAAAAGCATTGAAAGAGATACCGGCATTATCAAGCAATGTAATGGGAGATATGATAATTTCTAAGAATGCGAGACTTGCAAAGATGATATTGTCTAAGACCGACTTTATTCAATCATTTTTCCATCATTGGTCTAATGTAGAACATCATTGCATGCTTGATAACTTTGTTACATTCACATGAGATTGGAAACTTTGTTTGCTCAATTCTACACTGTAGTTAGCAAAAGTTGGATGTCTAGTAGCTGCATTCTGGTTGCAGCTTTTTCTCTCCAATTGCTCGCTCATACATCAATTCATGACCAATTCGACTAGCGTTTCTAGCGGCCTCGTTTTGGAATTTTCTCTAAACTCCATTACACCACTTTTTCAAGCTCAGATTTTGTTTTATCACCATAATTTCGGGCTGGATACAATTTTTCACATTGTTTGTGCTGGTATTTTAGATTTTACATAGAAAGGAAGTTGTTAAGGATTTGACCGCAAAAATCGTTCCGGTGAAACTTTACCTCCTTCACGGTCAAACCGCTTCACGGTACCCAATCACAATCAAATCCTTTTGTCGTCATAACATCGATATCGTGAGCAATAAAATAATGAAAACTTCCGATTAGACCAAAATACTTGCTCTCAATCTGAATCTGAATAAAAAATTTCGTACATAGGAATTTGAAATTTTTTTCAAAAAGAGGCGTAAGTTGAATGCTTGTGACGAAAACAGATGCTTTGTTAACACAAACTTCTACACATGTTGGTACACGCAATTCTGTTAAAAATAGGACCAATTAAATTTTAAAGATATAAACGAATTTCTCAACTAAACGGAATTGGAAACAAAAAGAACGAATAACATAACTAAGGCACACCTCAATGGTTGCAGTTGAACCTGCTTTTGTGACTTCTTCTGATCTGGCAATGGAGGTTTAACGTTGAGACATGAACCCATTCGGAGCAAAATTGCAGAAAATAGCTTCGGGAAAAGCGTGGCGACCAGTTCTTCAGTCTCCGGAACGCGAAAGATCTCAGTAAGAGCGCAGGTTACCTATGAAAACAATCAGGCATAGATAAAAACCTCTTCGTGATTAACCTTCTTTGAATCCGTTAATCCATCAGTTACTAGATTGCAAAAATATTACTTTCTTTCTTTTCCATCCCGTAGTTGCGTAGATTGAAATCGGAAACCATATTTGCTCGGCTGATATTGAAATAAACTTACGTTCTTGCGAAAAACATAGCAGTAGAAATACTAGATTTCTATTAAAGTAGAAAAAAATTTAAGTAGATTTCCAGGTATCATCTACATCAATTAACACGTATGATAACTATTAAAAAATGAACAATAGAAAGCGTTTAGTATGACAAAAACTTGTGTTGAAAGAATAAGTATTTGATTATAAGTAGAGAAATTAATTGATATAGAGTATTAATATCTGTATTCAAATACAGAGATTTGCCTTCTTTAAAGAGAATTGACTCTTCTCACCGCTATGGGTAGCACTGTTGCAGTCCTGATCGAGCTCTTCTTATCTCTGGCATCTTCCTTTTCCGTGAACGGAGGTGATCGACTCAAAATGTCCAAAAGATGGTCAAAAGTGTCTTGAGTTAAGTCCTTGTCCTTTGCTAATGTCTGCCAAAACTCTTTAGTTATCCTGAAATGAATGACACAAGTATGCCATCTTTTATGCTATTGTTTAAAACTATGTTACAAAAGATTGTGCATATTTATGTCTACAATGTTAAAGTTTCCAAGCTTCTTTACTCAAAGTCCTGCAAGCTATGAAAAAGTATTCTATGGAATATATCTCTTTATCGCCGTACAAAAGAAATTTAGAAAAAGAATTTTTAGCAAAAAAACACAAAATTTCCTGAAATAGAAAGATAAACGAATGTAGAGGAGAATTATGAGTTAATGGTTGGCTTGTTAGATCAGGTTCAGAAAACAAGTGGATTTGCAAGTGGAACTCTGGCAGGAATTCTGATCTTGTTTGTGATCTATTTTTAAATAAATTAATAACTTTCGACATCCTCAATTGATAGAAACGATTTGCTGGCTTTAAAAGTTTATAGCATTTCTAAAATCAAAGAGAGTTACTTTTAGAAACACTAGATTGAATGAATTAGAAACGAAACCCATCGCGATCAATAGGATACTATGGTGTTTCAACTATCAGCTGTATTATTCAAAAGCTGTCAACAAATTAAAAAATTCAAGGCTTCAGATAGAATTCAATATTAGTAAAAAGAGTTTAGACTACGAAGTTTAGACTTTAAAAACAAGGTACGGAGCAACTTACGAGGAAAAAGGCAACGGGAAGCCAAGGATTGCTGTTAAAACAACTATCAAATGATGTGAGGCCAAAGTTCGCATTGCTACAATCGTTCCAGTTATTGTTGCAGGAAAAGACACTGATAATAATTTATTGTGTATTTCTGTTATGAGCTTCGTAATCTGTCAGGATTTAATAAAAATTGATCAAAATCACATGAAAAGAATCAAAATTTTTCAAAAACCTTGATAAGTTCAAGACTGAAAAGTCAATAATGATAGTTCCTCGTAATCTAGACTTGTCCCTCGTAATCTAGACTTTTCTTTCATAATCTAGAATTGTCCCTCATAATCTAGACTTGTCGTGCATAATATAGACCTGTCCCTAACAATCTAGAACTGTCCCGCATAATCTAGATTTTTCCCACATAATCTAGACAGGAAGCTTGCAAAATTACAGATTAGAGCAGGTTATTGATTACAACAAATTTGACAAATTCAGTTGATTGAAGGGATTATTAGAATAAAACGAAAAATAAGGAATATCTCGTAAGGTCATTGGTGCCTACATCAAAGCTAAAAAGTCTCTTTTTTATCATGGGCTACAGAAATGTCTTCTTGACCTTAATATAAGGCTTGTCTCAAAGTATGCAAGTTTCGTGAACAGTTTTGAGTCTTAACTCCCTTTTCAAAAAGGCAGTATAAAAATCGTTGTTACATTGCATACGATATATTAAGCACTTCCCATGAATACTATCAATGGAGAGTTTAAAACACATACAGCCTAGTTGAATCAAAACACTGATATTAGTACTATTGGTGATAATAATTGGACCAATGCTAATAAATATACCTACTTCAGAATACAGTTCAGCCCCCCTGTGTTTTAAAATGCAGTTCAATATGGCACATGCACCATTTGAGCTCTGCGCATGCTTGTCAGTCAAGCCATCTAGTAGTGAGTATATGAGGTGTTTTAACTGGCGATCCGGGGTCTTCTTGCTTAAGACCTAGAAGTGAGAGATATGAACTCAGAGAAAATGAAGGTAAGGTATGGCAGTTAGAGTGACAAGAAAGATTTTGCACCACTTTTAATTTGTCAAATAGCCAGCCAGTTACAGATTAAAAGCAACGACAGCTCGACTAGCTGTAGGTTCAATGAAATAAAATATCAACTAAATCAGAAGATATAATGTTAAGAGCAGCTTGTAAACTGTAAAACAATAGCCTCGATAAGCATACTAAAGTAACTACTTCAAATTGTAACGTACCGTAGCTAGCTCATTCACGACATTGAAAAGGTCAGAAGCTTCACTACTGGATACGTTTTCCTTCAATGCTGAAAGGTTTTTCAATCTTTCGTCGCTCACATCTGCAGGTATGCCTAAAATTCAAGGTTTGAGGTACAATGCCTGCCAAAAGTCTTGGAACAATGACATCAATTTCCAAGGTTAAAACCAATCATCCCCCTCTCCCCTACAGAACAATGTTGGTTTACTATCAAACGGGTTAGGATTTTAGGAAGCACTTTCTTTTGCGCTTCTTTTATGATATTTCTCTAAATCGTCAACATTGTTTTAGGGGGGGGGAAGGGGGCAATTTTTTCATGAAAGAAATGGAAGATATCAAATACAACGTAAATTGCTGGGTGTTCTAAGTACTTTTGGCAGGCATTATATGTGCAGCATACGACAAATGTACATAGCTTAACAGAGACAGTTCACTTTGATAGGAACTAGCTATTGTAACTAGTTCATATAGTGGTGACAACATTTAAATAGACATAAATTATTTGAGGATTTAAAAAAAACTAAACTTTACTGAAAAAAATATTTAATTTGTTTCTAATGAACTTCGTTAAGAAACCATAACTCATTATGGTCTGCAGGCAGCTCTTTACTATGCATATTTATATTATTGTTCTAGATATTATGTTTTTATTAACCGTCTTGTCTGTCTCAAACCGGATATGTGGAGACGACATAATATCGAGAGAGGACATACTTCTCGCAGTCCCTATAGTAAAATATGACAGCTGCACAAAGTGTAAGTATTCACATTAACCTGTAGTTCATCGGGCAAACGATTTGTAGAGTTCATGACGAAGTGGCATACCTTGATAACGATCATTGATGTTCAATAGGATGTGAATGCAGTCGATACTATCTTTTCTAACAGAAACCAAGGGGTCTGTACAACGTGGTAAGACTTTGCCCAGCAACAGGCCAAGCTGTGAAAACTGGTCCTCTTCCTGTACACATGAAAGGAATTAGATTCAAAATCAAGGAGGTCCACAAAAGAACAATACGTAAATAAAGGGCAGATTTCTTAGGTCCTGTTTGATAAATGCTACGGTGGTTGTCGTTGTTTTCTTTTCAAAAGTGAAGAACTTCCAGAACATCTCACCTGATGTGAGGCAAGTGTTTATGATAAATGCTCCGTAAGTGCGTGACGCAGCCTTGTCTAATTCAATGATACAACCTCAATCGAAGCCTTTACATGGTCTAACTAAAAAGTTAAAAGCCTGTTAAAAAAAGAACTAAGCACATACGGTTGCTGTTACGGATTCCATAAAGTGATCCAAAATCGCCTTTACGGTTTGAATGGCTCCTTTTCGTTCATGGTTGTGACATGAGCAAAGAAACGGCTCGAGATGCTGAAATGGAAAAATTGACGTCAAAACCCCTGAACAGGATGTGAACGATAATTATTTGTTATTTAGGATACAGTAGTTGGTAAGTGCATTTCAACTTTGTTATGGGGTTAGGCAGCTGCTAACCTAGCTTTATCAAATCACACATTATATTAGAACATCTCCTGGATACAAAAAAAGAAAAATTAGGCTATGATACTTGATTACTTACGGCATGCCTAACGTAACCTTTATTGACAAACCTTTACAAGAGACTTTAATCCTTCAGGTGTACCATCTTTAGCAGATATCTGTGTCATCAGCTCATTTATATTTTCCAGCGATTTAGAAAAGGTATTATTCGTTTTTTCCTGCAAAATGCAAAAACTAAATAACCAAATCTTTAAAACATTAAAAACTTTAAGGTACCACAAACTCAAGAATATACTCAGAGTACTGTTGAAAGTGAATAATTAAAAGCATTAGCGTCAAAATCACTGAAAAGTAAACGATATTACGCGAAATATCCATGGCTACATATCGTATGTCCACAGGCGAACCAACATAGGCTAGTAAGAAAGAGGGACATGCCAACTCGATCAAAGATTGGCTACTGGCAATGTTGAAAAAATCATGATTGGCGAAGAAGTTATCTCATTATACATAACCTCTGCTCGTTTATACTGGTAAAGACAAAACCGAAGATTGAAGATAAAAGGCCCCATCTGTTCCTCTAAAATAACTACCTTTTCATGGAAATAAATATATGAAAAGCAGCAAATATTAAATGAAAATAAACAGTTTCCTTGAACAAAAAACCTTACTGGTGCTGTCAAATGCTTTCAAGGGATTCTCAGTAAATTGAATGTTAATAAGGGTTTTTATAGACAAAAGTGGAAAATATCAAAGCACAACGGCTTTGCGATTTCACAAGTTATATAAGACAACTAATATTGTGTAAATTTTGAAATTCCTTGGTATCCTGGCGTTTTAAAGGAAAACTAGGTTTATAATTAAACTTATGAAATAGAAGCAATATAAAAATAAAATCTTTTGCAGACCTTCATACCAGACGTCGCAGCAATATAACAAAATAAACGCTCCTTAGAAAAACACTAATTTGATTTTGCGCAAATCTGGCAACACTAAACATAAAAGTAAGGACAATTTTTTGTTTGAGATTTTTGCTGACATTAGTTAAAAAAGCGACAATAAAAGTTGCCCTCTACTATGCTTATATGCTAAATTATACTTATATGTGAACTCTACCGCAATACGTCTTCACCTGAAAGAAACACAGAAATGGTAGAAATAGTACTGCTTTTACAAAGCAACATACACTAAGATCAACGTCAGGATCAAGGTTTTCCAGTGCCGGGAACACACTGTCCGAACAAATTTTGATCAGTTCCTGTACTTCTTGCTCTGGTAGCTTGGGATCTAAAATACTGGTAATAAAGTTAAGAAATTTTAATGCAACTTGATGCAAATGACTCCTTGTGGGTGCCTTGTTTAACTTACGGTTAAAGTTAAACTTTGCTTGTGGTGTCTCGTCTGACTAAAAGTAACAGTTGATCCCTGTTTGTGAATGTCTTGACTAACTTACGGTTACCGTCAAACCCGGTTGGTGGCTGTCCCGTCCGACTTACTGTTACACTGAAACCCTGTTTGTGAATGTCTTGACCGATTTTCGGTTCCAGTAAAACCCTGTTTGTTGATGTCTTGACCGATTTTCGGTCACAGTTAAACCCTGTTTGTAGATTTTTGTCTGACTAAAGAAGCTTCTTTGCTTCTCTTTATCGTATCAGTCCATTGGAATTTTTTTTACTCAGCCTTACGAAGTTCAAAGAAAAAAAATATGCAAAAAGGTCTGATTTCATGGAAACTTAAGCCCCGTCTTTTCGCCAAACATTAGAAAAACAATAAGAATTGGACAAGGATACACTAGATTTGTTATGGCTTCGATGGCCAGAGGACGCAATTCTGAATTCGAAGATCTTGGTTCTACCAACAAAAATCCCTGCAAACAAAAACAAGAAAATCATTTCCAATAGAAAGTTTCGGTGAAAAACATTGAAAATGATGAATCTTAAGGATCTGTCATTATTCTAATACAAGCTGGGGACAGCATTCGAGAAAATATCCGAGAACAGGCACTTTTTTCATGATTTCTAAACTTTAAAGTCCAGCTAAGACAAGGCCACGTTTTGAAATGCAGATAGAAATATTCCAAAAATCTCAAGAATCATTGCTAGATTTTTGAATATGAAATATAGAAGAAATACACTTCATACAAGCAACAGGAATGTTATTTTTTAGCAATCATGAAGAAGATTGCAGCACCGTATACGTAGAAAGATAAAAAACCTTCACAATGACACAAAGAGTTGGCAAAATTTCAGTAAAACTTTATTGCAGTCAGATCTTAATTGGTAATGTAATTGAGTGACGAAAAAAATAGAAACATGAAAGAAGAAAGCCAGAATTCAAATTAAAGGTAATATAGGGCTAAAAAAAGACTTCGATAGTTCCTGGTATTAAAGTGTCTTAAAATGAATAAAAATTTTTGGAATGTAACCGAAATTGCTTGGGATACAGTTAACTTCGTGATTCAAATTTTCATATTTATCATTATATAAAAAAGTTGATTCATGGTCAAAGCTGCCACCTATGTGTGTTATTATCAAAACGAGCTTCACATAAACATATTTTATTTCTCTCTCATCAAGTCAAAGGAATTGAACAGAAAACCTAGACATGCCGAAAGTTTAAAGGCAGGTTTGCTGCGCCAGTCTTATTACGAAGTCGATAAAGTCTCTGGCAAAATCACTACGCGGCTGATAATGCTCTTTTAGATTGTAACTCTCACAAACACCATGGCCATTGCCCTTTTAAATTTCATTCTGTTCTTGTGAGTAATTTTGAAGGCAAAATGTCTTTATCAGTTCTTTTACATCAAGATAAACACAAAACTAAATACAACTAGGCCTACCTGTATAAACTTGATCATCGAATCTCTCTTAGCAAAGACGTAATGCGTATTCAAGTGGTCTGGGCTCAATGCTTTCCCAAACAGCGAGGCAGCTTTCACTAAGTTTTGCTTGACTCTGGGATCTTTTGCAGACGTAAAATATGGACTCAAAACACGGAGGACACTCGTTTCAAGGCGGGATGTAATAAGGCTGAAATCGAGAAATTAGTGGCAATTGAGATCAAAGGTATTGGCAAGAAAGGAAACAATATAGATGAGAAAGCGAACACCGAGATAATAAGAGGGATAGAGAATAGTAGTATATTTACTTAAAGTTCTTTGCATCAATGAATCAAGATATTAGCAGCAAAGCTTGAAAAGTATTGTCATAAACAGAAAGAGAAAACTCACCCAGTTGGTCCATAGTATATGACATAACCATAGGAAAGAGCAACCGTACATTTGATGCGCCCCACGTCGGCTTCCGTCTTGTCCTAAAAAAATGGTGCGCACAAAATCTTCAGAAACAGACATTATGAAGTTTTCTTTATACTTTTCAGCTGTCTAACAGCGTCTAATAGGTCGTTTAAAGCACCCAAAGATGCCTTCATACCAAATTTAAAATGTGAACAATAGAAATACCTTCATGAATCCCATAAAACCAGTAGACTTTCTAACCATATCAGTTTTGGTAATTTCTTCCAACTTTACGAGGCACTGATCAAGATGCGAGGCAGCACAAAAGCCAAGTGCCATTGCACAGCCTTCCCTTTCGATCTGGCTTGAGTGATCAACAGTAGCAAAGATGAGATTCAAGTGTTCGCGAACAAAATCGGCCGTGTTTGTTTTCCTTAGTACAACGCCAATGCATTTGTAGAGAAACCCCTGGGAAGAAGCAAATCAGATAAATGATAAGACTAGAATATCGTATATCTACTGACAAACAGTGCAAGACAATCAATTTAGTTCTTCTTTAATGCATCTGTTGCTTTTCGAACTTCGTTTTCAAAAGCAGAAACCGAAGATTCTCGGGGCTTTCAAATAAGATTTCAATGTCATTCATCTTATCACATTACTTTCTAAGCAGTCTAGAGAAACACCAGCATGAAGATGCAAAATTCTATTTGAAATATTGAAGTAGTCGTTTAATAATAATTTCTCAAAAACAAAAACCAAAACCAATTTAAAATTGTATTTGCTCAATTTGACAAAAATAACATCTTGGATTTTACCTTTTCTTCCGGGTAATTTTGATAAAGAGCTATCTGTTCACCAAGAAACCGTCCGAAGCTTAGGTTCCAGTCTTCAGCTTCAATTTCACTCAACGTCTTCGACAAAAGCTAGATTCAGCATTTTGAAAAAATGAAAACACTTTAATCAACTAGACAAAGAGATGTCAATAAACCATTGCAAAAAAACAAACAACTCTAATACGTTTAATATTTTTTCAATGTTTTATACCTAAATAATTTTCAAAGCCTTGGCACCATTTCAAGTGACTTAATAATAATATAAAAAGCAGAGTCTTGATTTAAAACTGACTTAAGCTTTTTCTGTTTACCTCTTTAAAGCTGCAACTTGGAAGCGAAGTGAATAAACCTAGTTTTGAAGAAAAAGCTTTAGGCAACGCTGCTTTGAAGCAGCCAGTTCTAAAACTAATCACGTTGCAAAAGTCAACCTAATGTAGTCATGAAAGCAAAAAATGGTTTTTATACCAAATGTTGAGGCTCTTTATGAAACCCTACTAAAAAGATCGTGATTTTGAAAAAAGGAGGAAGATCATCATTATGCAAGTAACGGCACTCAGGCACATGTTATGCCGACGTTACAACAGAGAAGCAAGCCAAATCAAATAGCAAAATGCCAATTTGGTTTTTCTCTTTTCTCAATTTTTCAATGCTTTTCGTAGAATCCTTGTTGTTCCGGATCGGGCTGTCTTTCGTAAGAGTCTTTGTCTTTCCAATTGTAAACCTTTGGTACCACAAAATTTGGAAATAGCATGGAAAATCAGACTCTTCAAATAGGTGAGATATAAGTGGCTGTGGTAAGGCAAAAAAAGAACCAATCAAACGATTTTCTTTCTCTCATGCTACTTTCGATCCCCATCTCCATATGAATTTTCTGTTTACCGTTGAACATTATCCGACGTACAATATACTCTGAGGAGTGTCGGACGGAAACTACTTTAATATGACATGTTTCCGCTTTTCCGTGCAATTTTCACGGAAAGACTTTCCAATAGTCTTTAAATCGTCAATCCCCCACCCAATGGGCCTAACGCAGTACCATGAGACGGCAACTTCCCATGCATTAATAACTATGATATTATCTTTTCCATTTAACTTTGCCTCAAAACCATTTTCAAATTAAGCCTAACATTCCATTGCTTCTGCTTCAGTTGATCAATTTCAATCAGCTAACCCTAACTTTGTCATATGCTTCATCAATCAATCCATGCCATGGCGAGTTTGGTGCGTCTCCTTTAGCTATCTTTAAGTATCGCATTTTCAACTAGCAGTTGGTTCTTAGTCCTTTTGCTCCCCATCTACACCATTAAGGTAAGATATTGTTCTCCTCTTTGCATTTACACTCGATCACAGCAATGACATCTGTCATGATCTTCTATATTAAGGGGAGGCATGAAATTGATCAGAAATTTTCCACTGCATTCCCTTTGTTTGAAAAAGCTAGCCAAATTCAAAACATTTCGTCACCATTCAAGATCTTCTTATTCATGTTCCCATGCACGGCACTCAATCATTTCAATCAAAAGCCTTGAACTACGTCCCTAGCTGGTACTTGCCAGGCTGCCTTCTTTCTACAGTGGACTTCTTTCATTTCAAATGTTACGACCAAGTCAACTACTGTTCTTCATCGATATTATTTAACCATTTAGAACTTTAATTGTATTTATTCCATACATTCAAACCTTTTTTCCAGAAAGATTGGCTTTTCTGGTCATCAGGTATGACATCTTCAAGGCCATACAGTTCCTGATAGAATCCCTTCAATTATTGTTAACAAAGATACATTCTGTCTGTACTGTGCTACCCATTATTCACACCTTTTGATTTTTGTAGCTTTTGCAATCAACCTCTGCTTCAGTAGACACTAAAGTCAAAACTCGACTCAGAACTTGACCAACTAAAAAGGATCTTTCTGGAAAACGGATACCCAGAAGATGGTATTGCTACATGAGTTAAGGAGAAAGTCGCAAGTCTTCAGCCACAGAAAAATTTAGTTCACAAGAGTACCAAGTTTCTCTACAACTACAATGAATCGGCATTATTTCCTTGCGAATTGAAAGTCAGATTCAACAGGCCATTACAAAATATTTCTCTACTGTAAGTCCTCGTACTGTTAACAGTACAAGGAGAGCCTTTCCATCCATTCAAAGGATTGCATTCCTTCTCTTTCAAAAGAGTTATGTTGTTTATGAAATTACGTGCCAGTGTGATTCTGGCTACGTAGGACGCACAACCCAGAGACTGGGGATAGAAAAACAGCATGCCTCCTCCAATCTTGGAAACAAAATTCTCCCCCTAAGAGAACAGCCTTCTTGGTCTTGCAGATCCAGAAGGCTAAAATATTTGGCTCTGTCATCGGACAGCGTTTACAAGATAACCCAGGTTGTGTAAACGATTATCATAGGAGCATGATTGAGATTATTGGTAGAGCCCGGTCGCCATTCTATCGAGCAGCTTTAGAATCTATCTACATAAAAATGAAAATGCCACTACAGTGTAGACTGGAGGAGTTCATTTTCACAAAGGACACTATTAGTAATATTTACAACAAGCAAGCGGCATTGATTGGGCAGCCTTTTAAACAGCCATAAAATTGTTTCTCCTTTTTTAATGGATTTTTTCCATTCCTTTCCAGAAAATTTACATCCTTTTTTAACATCTCAATATCCCTTTCAAGCTTTCTTTTCCCTAAGGTTGCCTCCCTTGCTAGTTCTTTGCTTTATTAGTCCTAGGTCCTTTGCAACAGAAATACAGACAACATTTATGGGTCTGCTAGTTTTTGTTACGGTTTTGACTGGGATCATTTCCATGATAATATTTACTTTCTTCGTTATCTTTCCTAATTGTTCTCCATTTTTAGAAATCTCTGGGTTATTAGCATGGTCAATAAACATCTCTAGAATCTCTGAAAAACTCTTTTCATTCTCTTAATTAATGTCCTTTACATTTTCAATGTATTTCAATTTCATATCTTACATAATCTTGGGTATTTCCTTTCATCTTATCAAGTTTTAGCTGATTGGTAGACAGATTTTCTACTCTTTTTGAATTTGTTAAGATCTGCAAGACCGCATGATGAGATTTATTTTGTAATTTCATTATCCGTTGTCGAGGGATATCTCCAAAGATATTAGCCATAACAAAATAAAAAGTACAAAAGATTTGTAACTACCTTCAAAATGAGATCTTCCCAAGCCTTCTGATTCCAGTTATCCATTTCCGTGGAATTTTCTAAAACACGAAACACAGATATTTGCCAAGGCAATAATATAATTAAAATGATTTTTACTATGGCGACATAGTTACGGCTTTCAATACTGTCTGACTGTAAGGAGATCAGTTCTGTGTAACTAGCGAAATCGTACAGTGCTATGACCAAAATCAGTTGAAAGGAAAGCGCAGTTACCTTCAAGATATTGAAATAACTTCGGTATCACAGTGTCCCACATTTCAACAATGGCAGGGTGAAGATTTAATGACATTGCTTGCAGCAACTTTAGAATGGGCGCTCCGCGACCATTGCCGTTGTGTGGATAGCCTGCAAGCACCTAAAACAGATATGCTTGTCATTGATAAAAACATAGGTGGCAGAAAACGCATCACACAACACAGTTTTAGGTAAAAAGTGTAGTATGAATGTATCTGTACGGTCAACCTGAAAAATGTAGTCTAAGTAAAATATTGCAAAACCAACTTACTATTAGCCTTGCTATTATGGCAGGCGGTCTTGGGATGTTGACTGCAAAGGATAATCGAATGCTAATTAGGTATTATAGCAAGCATATCAGCTGCATCAGCTCGAAAACAATGAATTTCTACATGGAATGCATGCAAAACAGAACAGAACAGCTACTTGTATTGCCAATCCATCTCGGTTTTATATTTGTTACAAGTGCTCTTAAACACACAATAGCTCTTTTCTATAGAAAAAGCAAACTAAAAATGCACACACATTTTACATTCTATAGAACTGCAAAATGAAATTTTAAGCATTCGTCAATTTATCTTAGCGTTGTCTTCTTTAAAAGCTGTCAATCGTTTTAAATGAAAGACTTGCGTTGTCAATTCTCTAAAAAATCTCAAAATATTTCTTGCCTATGGTTTCATTTGGAACTTAAAAATAACACTGTGAAACTCTAGTAACAGTCTTGGATATACATATAATTCACTATGCTCCTAGATTTAAGTTACTATAGATAATAATGGTCTTTTAAAAGAATACAGAAATATGGGTGGAACAAATTACTTCTAAATTGACGCACACACAGTGATTCTTACTCTGAAACTGAAATAGCGGCTAAATTCACAAGAGACTGCAAACCTTGCTGAGCGAAATCTATTTGATAATCTGCAGACTCTTCCTCCCGTTTCTTCGTGGCTAAGAATGAAAGACTTTTGCAAAGGCAGGCCGAGGCCTCTGTGTACTGTACAGGCACTAACAATTGTAAGAGGTAAGGCCATAAAACCTACAAGGAAAAGGAAGTGATGACGTGTCATCTCACCAAAGTTGGTAGTTGATCAGGGATGTATCACAGAATGAATGTTTATGATGCTTAAAAATCTTGAAAATATTCAAACTTAAAATGTTGTTTAAAAAATTTCCAGCTTAATATAACACAAAAGAAAGATAAAATTTCCGGAATCAGTTAATTAGATCTTAAACTTACTGCACATTTCATATATAAACATTCTTATATACAGCTACATAATTAATATCAAATTTTGTAGTTGAAACTAGTTTTAGAAATATCTATGGCGCTGGCACTTCATGGTTACTTTCGCTCGCATAAAACTTTGAAAACTCTTATGAAATATCAAATCGAGCATTCATCGATACCAAAATGTGTTTTGTGAAAAAGAGAAGATATATAAAAACCTCTTCCATGATTTCCACAGTCGTTGTCAACAAATGCAGAATATTCTCGCAAAGCAACTTCAGTCCATTTAAATCGGATGACTTTGCATCAGAAACCTAAAGCATTAAACACTCAATGTAATGCTTTGGGTAAAAAGACTGCCACGATTTGCAAAACAAGATACCATACAAAGCAAGCAGACTATCTGTTTGAAAAACTGCGACATAGTTTACTTTTCGAGGTTTAATTCAGGTTTGCAATGAGTCTTTCATAGTACGATTTATCACTATTCCTCTAAGAGAATTCGACTAGATCGAATGGTACAATTTCAATATGCTTTAAAGGCATTTGACACAGGTAAAAGTGGCTTACAGCCATTTGACCCCCAGCTCTTGACCAATCAAATTGCACACAGAGAAAAACACGTGAACAGTTTCCGCCTTTCTGCAAAACGGCGAAACCCTAGAGCAAGCAGCGCACAGTGGTTTCACGTGAGTAGTTTCAAATTCTTTTCAAACGCACGTGCTCTGAACAAGTTATTTTTGGATTCACTGTACTTATGCATATCAAATGCCTCTAGCTGCTGAATCATACAAAGGGGTCATTTCGAAATACAAAAATCCTGAGAAACATCCTGCATGCAGATACGCAATAAAATATTGTAATAAAAATTGAACACAAAACATACACAATGACATACCGATGAAACTGCCAAAGAGCACTGCCGGGCTATGAACTCTACAAGCTGATCGCCTCCTTCCAGAGAAAGGTAGCCATTATGAGCCATCGCCGTTATGACTTGAGCCAAAGCTTTCCGTATCTAGTAATATATTTGATAAGGGTGTTCAGGTACAACACTCAATAGACAAAGAATCATGCTTGGCTCGCATGGACTGATCAACTCATAACAGAAAATGCATGACAGACTAGCTTAAAAATTACAATGGCATAACAAAAGGGAACTATTTTGGAAAAGAAGGAAAGGCCTCTTACATAATTTGATAATTTCGTATTTGTGCCGATAGTTCATTTCAACCTAGGCCTTTCCAATACCTTG
The DNA here is from genome assembly GCF_057945365.1 of Rhopilema esculentum. Classification (NCBI taxonomy): domain Eukaryota; kingdom Metazoa; phylum Cnidaria; class Scyphozoa; order Rhizostomeae; family Rhizostomatidae; genus Rhopilema; species Rhopilema esculentum. The sequence goes on along the minus strand of NC_142818.1, from coordinate 146,933 downwards.
AAATAATTTGTAGACATGAAAACCCACGATAACAATCAGAAAGGTGTAAACCATCGATGCCCTTTAAGCTTGGTTCCCACTAGGCGACTAATGCCATTGATGCCCTTTCAAGATCTTTGCTTACCTGTTTGCTGGCCATTCTTTAAAAATGATAAACATGTGATATATTCTAGAATCGTATATCTGAATTAGGAATGGTTAAAAATCTGAATTAAAGTTAGAACAGGTCACGTCCTACAACGTTCGTTGAAATAATAAGTTCAATAAACAACTATAAAGCATTAGCAAATCTCAAAAACAACAGATAATTAGAGAACATACCTTTACACTGCTGTCATTGAGTACTGCGCCTAAGCCACTTATTATAACTTCTCTCTTGTTTTGTAAAAGCTCGTCTAAAATAGAGTAACTAAAATAAGACCAGAGCCTCTACAACCTTCGACTGCAGTTGGACCCAGAGTCCCGCTGCCACGAAAGTCACAAATCGGCAGGTTAAAACAGAAGACAAATTAGTTTGATAGCGATATAACTGTTTGATGTATTCGTTGATCCGGGAATAAAGTATGAAATACGTAGAAAACAACATTGGGAATATATAAATAACGGTGTCAGCAATATCCGACAACTGTCTAATTTCCAATATCCGAAGTATTTTACGATACTAAAAAGCAAAGCCAATGTAAGCACCCAAAAAATAAAAAACCATCAATTAAAATTAAAAATTAAATTAAAAATTAAAATTAAAAATTAAAAAAATGGAAAATTAAAAAAAATAGTTATGAGTGACAATTACCGGCCGAATAAATAATATGCCTCATCACATTCAAAGTGGCTGCTTTCGACTTCTCATTTCCAGATTCCAGCTTTTGCAGTAAAAATCCAACAACACGATCCGAAAATGCTTTTGCTAAAAAAATAATTTAGGGTTAAACGAAACGAAACGTGGTCTATGAAACGGAATTCAGTTTTAAAAGTTTCAGAAAATAAGTGCATCAAAATTCAAAAACGCTTAGTATAAAAACAACATAATTTTTTGAAGATTCAAAAGCTGGAACTAAATCTGATTACTGCAAGTATCATAAAACAGGTTTCTCCATCGTAAAGCAAGTAAGGTGCAATTTGAGTCATTAATTTAAGCTGAAAGAATAAAAAACAAGGACGATTTTGAGCTTAAAAACAACTTATTTGCTTGATTGGTCAAACGCTGAAAAACTCTCTGTAAATACGGTAGGCCCTTTGCCTTAAGTTTTGGGAGTTTAAAGAAAGTGGGAAAAAAGGAATACCATGAAGGAATAGCATGGAATGAAAAGAATATATCCAGGTACTAAACGACCGACACACGAATGGTACTACACAAGTAAGAATTGATAAAAGCTGAACAGAATTGTTAAATTATCTGGCATACACTTGGTTTTCAGATTTGTTTTCAAATTTCAATCTTCAATAAGTCGTGACATGGAAATCCAAGAAGAATTGCTGCGCTGTTTCAAAGCCCAAAATTTTCCTTTCTTAAACAAAAATGAATCTTACTTAAGACTTGAAAACATCTTAAGACCTCGTTGTAGTTTTTTACTGTATGGATGTCCGCGTAGTTTGGTTCATTGCAGGCCTAGAAAAAAGTGCACATTTCATTAAAAAGTCCTGGAAGTAGCCAATTTAAAACATGAATCAGCCACGAACAGTTTGTTGACATTGCAGAAATTCACTGAAGACCATCACAGAGGCATATCATACTTCTTGTCGTTCGCATACAAATGATAAAAAGGTATAATATAGTAAAAGATCATTAGAAACTGTTGACTTTGTGCCTTTTGTTAAGTGGCTCAAAGTTTGCTGTTAAACACATAAGCGGTAATAAATTAAAGCTTCTGCATTACGTGTGCGTAGATTCCATTTAGCAAGTTGTCTAAGAAGGAAAGCAGGATTTGAGAATTATCTGCTGTTGCTGCATCCAAAACCATGCACATGCTCTGAAACAAATAAAAAGATCCTTAAAAACCATAAAATAGTTGCAGGATTGCAAACAGAAATACTGGACAGAGAAAAGCTGAATAGAAAACATATGTTCCAATGAAGAAATCGCAGTCATTTTGCACTTCAAATTCTACAATCGCAAACGTTTTTCAAAGCACCATACTTTGCGAAACAATTTATCGAAAGTAAGCTCAGATGCAGCTTCGAGATGACAGCTTCTCAAAAGATCTATCAAAACCTGGCCACAGTGCACCAATAATTGCCTTTCCCTAATCCCGAAATAAGGGCAAGCATGACATTTGACTAGCATATTTTTGGAGTTCTAATGCCGGAATCAAAGTGCAATCTGCTGAGAATTATCCACCCTATAAATAGCCAAAACCAAAGAAGAATGAAGTTAACAACAGGCGTTACTTCATCTCGTGGAAGTTATTGATTCGACATTGACATAAGGTTATTGATTTGACATTCCGGAATACTAAGACAAAGTACCGACGTAAACGGTTGTATGCAAATGACACAACGGTTAGAGTTGACTCAACATTTCAGATAAACGGTTGTGTTATAAGATGAACATTTCGGTAGGTCCCCTATCATTCTGAGTTAGAAAGTAACAGTGGAAATTTGGGTTTGTAACCAAATTATCATTCAGCATGCATAACTTATTAGTTATCAAATAAACAAGCAGAGTGTCTGTGTTTACAGATGAGCGTGGCTCACAGCATATTAACGTCAGGCTATCAGCAGTGGTTCAAGTTGGAAGTAATCGCCGCATGATCAATTTTCGATAACAACATTGATAGAAGTGCAGAAAATCTATTCAACAAGAGAAACATGAGCAGCAAAAGGCTGCAAATTCCTGCCGAAAGTCTTGGAACACTGAAGTCAGTTTGCAAGGTCAAATTCAGCCATTCCCTCTACCCCACAGAACAAGGTTGGTTTACTACAAAAAAGCAAAGGGAATTAGGAAGTACCTTCTTTTGATATTTGCCTAAACTATCAACATTGTTTTAGGGGGAAGGGGCGGAAGTAGTAATCTTTTTTCGGAAAAAAAAGAATGAAAGACATAAAATGCAATGCGAATTGCTTGATGTTGCAAGCAGGTATAGTTACATGAACAGAAAAACATACTGTCTAACAATATCAAGAGGTGGGCGAGAAAAGCAAGATGTGGACAGAGCAAGGCGGTCTGGTGGCGATGTATCAAAACCAAAAGGAAAGAGCATCAACCATGACAAAAACTTGAAGCCAATTAAATATGTCACCTGAGTGATGATATGATGCTCCTGATTTTTCTTATACATCGCGGTAATTCCTTGGAGAAGTCGTAGTGCTTGCTCTTCAAGTTTGTCTTTTGCCATGAGATGACTCATGTGACCCAAAGCACCGACAATTGCAAGGCGAATCTGAAAGCAGACATTGAATTTTTATGAGTGTATATACCTTTAAAGAGGCACAACAGATTACGATTAAATTTCAATGCATCGGGCGTTTTATAATCATACTTCTCTTTTCTGAAAATATTTGCGTTTTTAATACAGTGGATGTTCTCGTACCTTCGGTTCCTTGGACTGAAGCCAGACATTAAACATGATCTCGTAGGCAGAATAGATTTCTCCAAAGAATCGATCCTTCGTTATGTCCGGATATGGAGCATTTTCAATGTTTGCACAGTAGTCCAGAATTGCCTCACTAAAACATCCAATGCCTATAAAATGCGGAAATGAAATGATCACAATACACATTTGCAATTGAACATTGAGCTAGCAGCACGGGAAAGCAGGCGGTTTTCAATGAAATTTAGCAATGCAGTTATAGCTTTCCAAAGTTGAGCCATCACTTGCATTGAGCCCTCACAGCCAACACCATTTCACAAATATAAACTGATTGCCGTCATATCATCTATATACAAACTAACACAAATGCAGTTCCTATTGAGACATAGTAGTTTTCTCGTTGCTGGCAGTTAAGCTAAATCTACCAATAAAACCTAATCAGGCACCATCTAATGGCTTAAGTTAATAAGAAACACTACAGATTAAATGATAGCTGTCAAGCAACGCTGGAAATTATATGCAACAGCAAAAGAAAGATTGTGCCGAGCTTCGGTAAACTAGAAGAAAACAGAGAAATCGCCAATGATGCAGTGCTGACCAAACCGCGGTGGGAAATACCATCATGAATCATAAATCATTGAAAACTTACAATGAGAGAAGACCCATCTCATGTTGTCCTGCTTCACCATTCCAAGCATAGCAAGCATTCTACTGAAAATATCTTTCAAGAATGGAACAACACCAAACACTGAAACCATAATAAAAAAATAAGGTTACGTTACATCCGTAAAATAACTTAATACGTTAATTCTGACAAGAACATGCATTAGAGATGGAGCCATGTTTATCAAAGGGAAAATATATGATTGCTAAAAAAGAACATACCATTTTCGGTTGCCAAGTTTGCTAGAGTGAGAACAACAAAATAATGCGGCAAAGTGCCAGGGACAATCTTTTGCAGTAGCTCATCCATGACGTCATTGCTAGCTTTTGACCCTAATGCAACCAAAACTTTTGATGCAGCTGTCTGCCATTCTGGTTGTAGGTCCTGGAAAGAATATACATTTCTTAATTAAAATTTGTAATATATACTGTCAAAAACATAAGATTTTGCTTAAGTTGTAGATAACATTTATAACTAAGCCTTCAAGTAACATGTAAAAGTGATTGAAATCATATTTTTTTGTTTTCTACTGTCTATGAAAGTAATGTTTTCCATTTCTAAGAAAAATCAGGGTGTCAGTAAGATAATTAAAAAACTTTAGTCTGATCGGAAATCATCAAAGAACGATAGCAAAGTATAGTTGACCATTCAAAAGAGAGATGCCTATCCTTTGAGACAGGATGTGCAAAACAGATAGAAGAAGTATAAAAAATAAAGACCTCAGTATTTGCTTTGATATGATTTAAACCTAACAAATAGTATGACAGAATGACAATCGCTGGACTAACGGAACGTAATTCAATATAAAGTAAGACATAAAGAATAAACCACATTTACAAGAAATAAAAGCTCTTATTTCATTAACAGCAGATTGTCGGATTCTCCCAATGAACATGATAAGCTTTTGAATTTCATTTTACAATATATCTTTTTGAAAAACATAAACATGAAACAGGATCACTGGTGCTCCTGGAAATCACAATATCATGAAAAACCAGTCTCTGCGAAACATCTGTAAACTCACTGTACAGCACTTAGATTAATGGCAAAAAATTGATTTACTTTGAGACAATAAGGGAGAGCAGGTTTTTTCACTTTACTCTTTATTGGATTGCCAAAATAATTACCTGCAATTGTTTAATTTGCAAATACATATGATATTGCTTGAAGCAGGGAAATTCCTCAATTGTTTTCTTCTGGTTGCCTACTGTTACTTTCTATGTTAATCTTAGTTGTAATAGTATTTGGAAATTTGGTTTCTTGCAAATTAAAAAAACATTCAGGTCATCAATGGTTCTCAATTCCATGCTCCTGGCAATCAAAGGTTTATGGCAACCAAAGCACTATTTCTTAGAAGACAGTGGGAAACGGCACAATAGAAAGGAGGATTAGAGTTTGTAGTGACTATTGTGGAACTGTTATCATTTCTTTCATTGTACCTCTCTAATACACACCTTAAATTGTCTCCACAGTATCTTAATCAACATTACTGTTGTTGTATGTGTATATGCCATGTAATGTAAGTCAGTCAGTAAATGAATCAAGATGCAACAGTCATGTAGCATTGTCCCTTGCTGGCTCTATGTTTTGTGAATGTTCAAACTAGATCTAAAAACAGCAGCACACTCAACAGAAGCAAGTAATAGAGTTGATATAACATCAAGACATGTTCCTATAAATGGGGATGCCAATGGTTGCTACAAGTTGAGGAAAGTAATGTTAGATTTCTCCATGAACATGACATGAACCTAACCCAACAATATTCTGCAGTCTACTCATAACAGAATCATCATAAAAAGTAATATTAGGTAGAAATAATAAAACTTTGTCACACAGTTATAAGCAAACACATTTTTAAATTCTAGCAGCCAAGCAAATGATACACCAATAGATTCCATACCTTACTTTTTGTCATTTCAGAGGAAGCAAGATGTATCAGTTCTTTTGTCAAATCAATGTCTTCCCAGTTAGAGGTATCTCTTATGATTCTTGCCATTGCATCTAACAGAACAATCCGGTGGCCTTGTATCAGCTGGTTAAAGTAAAAAGACATTAGTAAAACAGGCTTTTTACCTTAGGAAATCAAGTTCTTAAACTTGCTCACAAATACAACTACAACTTTCTGACATTTTTTAATTATATAAGGAAAAAATTAAAATGTGTCAGTCATCAAGATGGAAAATGAGCATTGATTTTTGAAGTGTGGAACTTACATGACTATTTTTAACACTAAAAACAACACAGGCACCACTGGAGGCTTGCAGTGGTACTGGTTGTACTAGTCTAGTCTCATCTATAAAGGAAATATTTTTCTACAGTATCATTTTACTTCTACGGTATGATAAAGACACAAACATGTTTCACTTATGATGAAAACAAATAGAAGGAAGGGTGGCAGAACACACCACAGCAAATATCTGGCTGTCAGACCCTATTCATCTTTGAATGTTTGGCAATGAATAAGCTCTTCATGAACACCATGGTACTAGACCTCATTCATCACCTACTGCAGAAGGCTTGTCATTGTTACTCACAATTATGTTAAAATGTTTGTCTTTCAATAATCCAACAAAGGAAAATATGCTTACAGCAGGCCTTTCTGGGAATAAAAAGCATGCGGGCTAAAAAAGACCCCTGCTGGATTGGCTGGGTGGGCTTTTTAGCCCTTGCAGAATTTGTTGTTTATCTATTTATATTTGAGTATATACAAGCCAAAAAATATATTACTGTCTACTTGTAAACATGATTTATCTTAAGAAGACTGTTGTTTTGTGTGCATTACTACTCCTTAAAATGACAAAAGAGATATCTGATAAAAGTTGGCGAATAATATATACATAAACCTCAAAGCATAAAGGGAAGCAGAAATCTGATCGAAAGTAACAAGAGAGTTCAGAAAGGGTGAATGATTGATTCTATATTTGACAAATCCCAACCGCTTACCTCTCACCTTGTTGAAGAGTCAAAGAGCAAAAACGAATTATTTCTGAGACTTTTTTAATATTTTTCTGATTGCCCAGTTATCATTTCTTATAGCATGTTTCTTATAAAAAATGAGTGTACTCGTAACACAAATTTCGTACTTGACAGTGTTGTGTAACAATTCTCATTTTTGCTATTTTACGCTATCTGTTGTTCCTATCCTACACAACCATTTTCTATTCCTTTGCTAGTTGTAACAGGTAATACTATAGTTTGTTAACATTTGATGTCAAAAGAAACAAAAATTTCCTTTTTATAATGATATTTATAAAAACCATATATCTCTTTGACAGGATGTTATTTATGAAAACCCTGATATATAGCAGTAAGTAGTTAAAACATTAGAGAGTGAAAAGTTGTTATAAACAACTGCGTGGGCGGAAAGAAGCCCTTGCAAAACTTTTTTGCGTGGGGTTTGCGTGGGGGCAGGCTATAGCCCACAACTTCGGGAAAGGCCTGGCTTACAGTACTGAATTCCTTTCCTTTGTTATATAAAATGCTACATGGCTGTTTAACTCCTGCCCCCTGTAGCCTAATGAAATGGTATCAACAAACCTAGGAATTCAAAAGGATGTTGGTAAACTTTTGGTCTGTCTGCTGTTAAAAGACAATACAATCATACAACTTAAATAAAAAACTTAAGGCCAACCATGTGCATCCCTATCTCAAGCTTGTTCACTCTGTCCACAGATATTGTGGCCTTTTGATTTGCATGCCAAGCAAAACTAAGACCATTATATGGGCACTGAAAAGTTGTGGTAAATCATCCTCAAAATCACATTTCAAAGGCATTATCTATGTAATGGTTTAAAGCCAATACAACACAGAGTAGGACAAAATAATGGATGCATAAATCTTAGAGAAACACAAACAAGAAAACTGACCAAGGAGATACAAAAATGTATCCCTTGTCTGTTTAGCCACAAAAGTATAAGATATATACTGAAAATAAATAAATACTTCTCCCAAACAAATTTAACAGATTAATTCACCGTAAATAAGTAGAAACAAAATGCAAACCCTTTGGTGCTTATTCAAATATGAGTTACAAGAACTGAGAACCAAAAATGGCTGTCGTTTTCCAAGCTCAACCAAAGTCCTTGAGATATCATCTCTAACTTCCTGTTTCTTGTCATGGGCAACATCAATCAATGCAATTACCATTTCTAGGAAAAAGTTTTTCGATCATGACAATTATTATTTCAGTCATATCAAATTTGTAATCTAATAACTTTCTTTGTCATTTTAAAATGACTTCAATACAGAGCCTATAATTGCTGTGGCAGGTAATCCTCTTTTTAATCTGGTAAACTGGAGGTCCAATGTAAGCAATAACAATTATTTCAATAATTTCACAGATGCTAATAGTTAAATTGTTGTGTGTTTGATCATTAATAATTTAAGGGGGAGTTGGGCTTTCCTGGCAAAACTCATATGACATAACAAAATCACATAGCAATGACATAGCAAAATCACATAGCAATAGAAATTACATTGCAATGTCACATAGTAAAATTTGATAAGGGTTGCTTCTTGTCATCAAGGCCAGTCACCAGTGTACATCTGTCATTGAATAATAGTGCATATTACATCAGCCATTAGATGCATGCAACAAATTTTATACCATGTCATAAACACAATAAACTCGTTTTTCTTTAAGAAACTTGCTATATGAAGCGAGTACTAGACATTCAGAAAATGTTAGGAATTTTTAGTGCACAAATCAAACAAAATATTATCAAGAATAGCACCATCTTTGAATTCACAAGCATAAAGTTAAGTGACATTGCGATTGACCTAGTTGGAAAACTAGCACTCATTCGCAATCAAGCATATTCAACACGAAAGGCTATTGTAAATTTCTTCTAAACTGCTCAAGGTTATCGTCGCTCTAAGAGGTACGTTAAAGTATCAGCAGGGCTCCCTCAGTTGTAAATAATTACTCTGCTAGGGTGGAGGCGTTTAAAGACAAAACAAAATCTCACCATCAATTTGGCCACCAGTCTTTCTGACAAGCTTGTCCATTTTGAACAAGGGTTTTCAGCAAAAATTAGCGCTCTTTTGTCACAGAAACACTAGAGTTTAGGGACATCGTCTGTGACAGTCACTTGATCTTCCACTTTAGTTCCTTTTTCAGGAAACAGGGAGTCAAAGTTCTCTTTGCAAACGAGGATCGAAGATCGCAATGAATTTATGGACTCGAGGCTGTAAAACACAAACCAACCAACGTCCTTTAACCATGCTTTAAATAAAAATAAAAAGAACCAATCAACCATGAAAAATTAAATATAAATAAATAAAATCAATCAACTATGAAAAAAATAAATAGTCGTCGAAAAATAATAGTTATGATTTGTCTGTTATACAGCACATATCATTACCTAAATACACTATTTTAAAAGTTTTAATTGAAATGTCTCATGAAAAAAGGGAGACACGAACTTCATTCATAGTTGCCAAGCCTTGTGAATCTGTGGGACTGAAGGATTTCAAAGCCAGTTTTCTAGCGAAGTACGTATAATAACTTGCTAAGCTTTCTCCGGTTACAAACACAAGTTTGTTAAACTACAATCCTTGCCAAAAGTCTTGGTACAGTAAGCTAAATTTTCGCTTAACGTCAGTAGCATCCCCCTCTTCCCCTTAAAAAAAATTTGAATAACAACAGTTTCAAAGCTTGAAATTCATCCAATGCCACTTCATCAGCTACAATCCCGGACAAAATTGTTGAGAAAAAATGCAATTTCTGCAATTTTTTACTTTATTTCGCCCCTATAAATTCAAATCCCCCCTTTCCCCCGATTCAATGTTGAATTTGTAGTTCTATCATTTCTCCTGCAAAATCATGCATTCAAAATTGAATTGGGGGAGGGGGGAGTTATTATTGAAAGGAAAGTAAAAATATAAGCTTTCCTTGAAAAGTCTCAACCATTTTTGTCCGGAATTGTAGGGTAAGCAATAGGCTTTTCAATCAACATTATTTTGGGGGGAGGGGGATATTTCTGCATCATACGGCTGGAAACCGCTATTTCATCAAAAATATTAATTGGCTGCAGGTTGTTCCAAAGACTTTTGTCAAGGATTGTAGTAGATAGAATTTCTTTTTGAGCGAGGGAAGCACCTTAACAATTATGTGGTAATGATTGTAAAATATTTATTTTCAAAACCTAAAATCTCTTTAATCAAGGCAATTTTAGAAGCCTAATTTAAAATGAATTTGAGGGAGACATTTTGCCTTCGAGTCGATACCAGATAGCCTGACATATTTAAAAAATGCCTTCAAAATAACTTCTTTCAAAAAATAGGAAAGTCAGAAATGTTTTTTGTAGCCTTAACAGCTCTCTTAACATGATTATGGTCTCCTGCTCTCGAAACAGGACCGAATCCAGGGAGCGTGGGAGTGAACCCCCTAAATTTGGTAGACCAACGTTTGCTTTCATGTTATTATTTTCTTCAATATGCAGCTGTTGTGGCCAAGAGCTGCTACCTTTGTCAGTGTGAGACTCCTTTTTAGCCTTGCCCCTTAACGGCTCGCCACCGTCGGAACAAATACGCCCCCCCCTGCTATGCTGTATCCCTGGAACTGGCCCTACCAAAGACTACCTATAATATTTTGAAACTTCACTGGGTGCATTTTATTGGGGATGGAAGAGGCTCTTTACTCTAGCTTTTTTGCCTGGTGTCACTAAATCACAGTCTCAAATCACAATCAGAAACAGAGCCTTTAATGTACAAAACTTAAGACTACGTGCTCGCGAGTTGCGCCTCTATCTCCCAATCAAAAATTTCTAAGCTATTTCGAAGCTCGGGGACAGGAAAATAAAGGCAACGCTTCGTACATTATGTACCAAAAAGTCCGGTTTCTTTTTTTGGAAATCTTATTTTCGACACCATGCCTTTCTTTTCTACTTGAAAAATCTACTCGGCAACCTGACACTTTACACATCCATAAGAAACTTTTCTAGCATCGCCCCTGTTTATCTAATTAATACAGCTGGTCAAACTTAAATTATATATATAAATATATATATATATATATATATATATATATATGGCTCAGTGGAATGAGCGGGGGTTTTCGACGCAGCAGACAGGAGTTCGATTCCGACCAAGAGTAGTTCGATACAATTGGGCAGCACCCTTGTGGAAAGAATTTTCCTCCTGTCAGCATTTGCCTTATGATTATATATATATATGTATCAATTCTATTGTATTGATTTTATATATGTTAGCTCCGTTTGATTTGTAAAGTATTACTGATGAAGACTTCGGTCGAAACGTTTAAGCGATAGTGTTTTTTCTGAATATCTATGTTATTTTTATTACACTCGGTGCATGAGCTTTTGATGGTATATATATATATATAGTATAGATCGTATTTTCGGATCGTATTTTAAGGCCAATATAGTTTTTGCTGACAGTGTCTTCGGTTGTTGTGATATGTGCGATGTAGATGACCTGTTTCTTCTTTCACCCACACGAAAAAGAAGAAACAGACAGCGCAACATAATCTGGTACAATCCACCATACAGCAAGAATGTACAAACTAACATCGGCAGAACTTTCCTCAAGCTCATACAAATACACTTCCCCAAGAATCACAAATTTCATCAGATCTTCAACAAGAACAACGTGAAAGTAAGCTACAGCTGTATGGATAATATGCAAACCATCATCGACAAACACAACAAGAAAATCATCAACACCAATCCCACCACTAGCAACGAGAAAACATGCAACTGCCGAAAAAAGACCAATGCCCACTAGACAACAGCTGCCTCTCTTCCAGCATCATCTACAACGCACATATCACTAGAACCGAAGACACTGTCAGCAAAAACTACATTGGCCTAACAGAAGGAACCTTCAAACAACGATTTACACAACACAAACTCTCATTCCGCAACCGAAAATACGCCAACAGCACCGAACTATCAAAATACATCTGGGACCTTAAAGACAAAAACAAGGATTATGACATACAATGGACCATCATCACCTCATTCAAACCATACAACAATATTACAAAAAGGTGTGACCTGTGCTTAACTGAAAAACTATACATCATCAAAGCAAATAACAACACTCTTCTAAACAAACGATCCCAATTAATCTCCAAATGCCGACACGAAAACAAGTTTTATCTCATGAACAATAGAACTCCACCTAACTAATTAACCTGTATTAAATAAAATTTCTTTTGTCTAACTTTATCACACCTTTTGTATATTTATACCGCAGTAACAGGAATATTCTTCATTATAGTCTGTCTGATGAGTGCCCAAGCACGAAACTCGGAGTAACAGAGAACATGTCTCATTTCTAGACTATAATAAAATATTCTATTTTATTATATATATTTATATATATTGATATATCAGCAAAAGATATCGTGGCCAGGAGATATCTGGAAAGAACCTCAAATCATCAATGTCAACATATACATTTTAGAAACTTTTGTTGTCCTCTTCGGTCTTTGAAGAAACAAAAAGGGTTCTAAAATAAAAAGGCCGCTCCAAACGGGCCAAGTTCAGAACGAAAAATGCAAAAGAGATCAAAAGCAACTTGCCATTGAAAATTTAAGTCATAATCCCCTCGGCGTATTACCTATATGGAGGCTTAATTAAAGCTGAAGTTATCTAAGAGAATTTTCAGGTCACTATTGTTAAACATGTTGCGCCTGGGTCAAAGGTAGATAGTGATCAACAAAGAAACAAATAAGTGACCTCTTGTATCATCCAAGAAACGAATAAACAATCTTGTAGTCGATTGAATGGTATAAACAACGCAGCTACAATCCATTGTGTCAGAATAAAGGTTGAGCTATTTTATTTTGTACCAAAGCAGGGGTATAGCCGACGCAAAAGAATTGTGGTGGACTAAAATGAGGGTTTTCAAGCAGCTTTCTACGGGCTTCTAGAGAACACGCCGATAAATGCCATTTTTAAAATGTTGTTCTATTTCTAAATACTTGTAAAACAATGTTTCATGTTGATCCATATTCTTTGCTGTGAAAGGGGTCGGCCATAATACACAAAGGAAAGTCAAGACAGAAACGTTCACTCTAGCCCTGTTCCCGATGGCCTTGTACCAAAATGAGTACAGATTGGTATCTGGTTCAAAGTTGATTAGTTAGATCCACAGTGAATCTGCTATATGTACCAGATTTGAAACGGATCCAAGCGGTCGCGGATCAAATACGAGACAATGAAGGGTTGGGAATTAGTAACAGTGGTTTTTAACCTGTATATAAAAGAAAAGGAAAAAGACACTAATATGCATAGTTTTCGTAGCCAGAACAATTCCTTTATTCAAATACCGTGCCTAACTGTAGAAAAACAGAAATCTTTTTGAATACGCGGCCAGTTGAATCGAGTAGCTCCAGAATAATTCTAAGTCAGTGCAAACACGAACTGATTCAGATTCGTCCGAACACAAAGTAGATCTTGCTTATTCGATTCCTTATCAGCGCAAGCGGTTTTGTCTTTACCCGGTTTTGCCTTGATTTTTAACCGGCTATTATTCCGGCTAAAGCAAACAACGTTCATTTTAGCCGGTAGTACATCCTTAATCTGCAACCTCTCTTTTGTTAAAAAATCTTTGCACTTTATGTCTTTTAAACATTACTGATTTCAATTTTGAAACCGCTAAGCTCGTAGAATTGTGTAAAATGGAGGGAAATAGACCGTAGCTCGTATAATTGTGTAAAATGGAGGGAAAAGTTTTTATTAATTGTTATGTAACTTTCTTAAAACGCTTACGTCACCATGATAATGTGGAATAGAAAACCAAACATTATAAAAACAAGATGCAAAATATATGCAGTAAATATTAAGCAAATAACCCAGTCCAGAAAAGGTTTTGGAATATTTAAACATACACAATGGTGGGACAATTACCCAAACAGGCCATCATCCACCCCCTCCCCACTGCAGTAGGATTTGATGGCCGCTTACCCGCTTATAATTACTACAACTTACACGTGTGCTGTTATTTAGATATAAAAGCTGGGCAGCCTTAGATGAAATAAGTGAGTTTCTCTTAATTTGAAACTGCCTGTGTATAATTGCTCTACCACACCACCACTAAGGAAATTTGCCCCACCAGGGACCAGATCCATTTAAAAAATTGAATCTTTTGATTATTGAGGAAGACCCAGAAATCTGTCTTGACCCAGAAGATTCTTGCTTGCTTGCTGGCTATAAACGTTTTCTGAAAAGCAAGCAGTTGCAAGAAGTGTCTCTTCTATAAAAAATAGTCTTCACTTTCTAAATCACCTAGCTATTAAGAGAGCAATTCAAAAAAGAGATTGAAGTAGAGTCTCAATTTTATAAAAGTGGAACAACAGAACACAGCTTGGAAATTTCGGGATTTAGAAACAGCTACGCAGACTAAAATGTTTCTAAAAAAGGGCTTCAGTTGCATTTTTTGAGTTTGATTTTCAACTTTCGGTTGCTCCGGAATGAATTTCAACAATTTTAGATACCCAAGCACAAAGTACGTATCTTTGAATTCACCATAACAAAATCCCCAAAACAAAGAAAAGTTTTTTTAATGGAAATATTTTACAGGTACACCTATCATCAAAGCTCAATTTGCGTGTTTTCGTAATCATGGATATTGTTCATAAATAGAAGAAACTCGAAAGCTTTTTGCAATTCATATCTTAACTACAATTTTTTGATAAATATTCTATTATTTCCTGCTTGAACTAATTAAAACTTTCTGTTACTTGTTGCGGTTATTTGAATTTTTTAGTTAAAAAACTTTGGCGGCTGTATGGCAATTTTTTAGCTAAGGGTGCAATACTTTCGGGCCGTAAGTGTAAAACCTTGAGAGAATTTTGGGGCATCACTCCTTAATGTATTATGAAAGTTTCATACATTTGGAAAAGAAGGTATTGCTTGATTTTTCTCAACAACGTATTCCGAGATGGCATATCCTTCATGCTTTGATTTATGATGCTTCTAAAATTGTCAGTGTTTCATGGGCTCTGAGGCAGGATGGAAAGTTGGGGGGGGGGGGGGGGCTTGTGAAGGGAAAATTTAGAAATCACAACAAAAGATTTTGAACAAAGCTCTCTTGTTTTGCAAAAAGAAAGGATGGGATATGCCCTGTGTTCATTTCTTTCTTGCATCAAACACATTTTACTTTCCGCCTATACTTTCGCTGTCGATCAATACTTCAGACTTCATCTCGAGGCGAAGATAAACATGTGTGCGTCGAGACGAAAGACAGAAATGTATATATATGTTGCTGTTGCTTGCCTCGTTTCTGTTTTGTTTCCCCAACTGGGCGGACATTGAAAAAAGAGATGGGGGGAAAAGACCATAAATTCAAAAACCAAGTTAAGGCAAAAAGTAGCAATAAAAGTGCGACCTAAAGAAAATTTTCAGATTTGCCCGACAGATACACTGGCAGCCATAAATCTACCCGACAAAATTTGCTTTCTTGAAGATTTGGGGGTGCAGCACCCCCCTCCCCCCATACCCGCTAGCAGTTTCGCCTCTGCATTCCATCCCCAATCATATGCCTCGTGGAGGCATAGGGATTTTAGTTACCCTGTAACCAATGTGTCCATGTGTTCCAAAGTGACGTGCTCCTTCTCTTTCTATATTTTTGTCTATTTTTGTTTAAAGTTCTTATTATTTTTCATGAATTGGAGGTTGTAGAATAAAGACACTACATATTGGCATTTCCTATGGACACAAAATAAGGGAGCACAGCATGCCCTGTTCTTTGGGGTTATTCAGTTCATTGAGAGTGATATAAGTTTAAAAACTGACTAATATTTACGTACCAGAAAGATAAATGAAGTGTATTAATGAGATAGACTTAGAAACTTGAATGTTACATTCGACATAAAGTTATGTTCATTAAGAATTTTAGCAAAGGGCTACAAATCTGTAAAAACCAAGTACCGATGTTTCAAAACAAGGTTTGTTTTCCATTATTGCTCTTCAGAAAGCAAAGCACTTCGAAAAGCTAGAAACAGTTATACAGAGTGCAAACGTCCAGCGCTGTAGCAGTATTGACAACAACAATATGCAAATCGAGAGGAATGTGTTGTACTGTTGTGTTCGTATTTTTTCCAGACAAACTGTAAAGATCAAACCATTAATGATTTTACTTAACTCCCATTTCTTAGAAACTTTTAGTTCAAAAGGCGGAAGGAAAAATTTTATCCGGGAGAAGGCCGAGAAGGCGTTTTCAAAACTCTGCAGTTATGGGTGCATTTATAAATGGAAAATCAAAGAGCGCCTTACTACGTAGATTAATTAATAAATGAGAAGATTCTTTTATTTATGCATTTAAGCGCTGCAAAAAGGTCAAACTTCGCATTAACTTTTTCATTGTGGCACGTTATCCTATTGTCCGATTTCATCAACGTTACTCGCTTCCACGTTAATATACGTACAACCTTGGGAAGATTATTTTTGTACCGATAGCTAATTCTTTCTAACACTCACGCTTTCTGGCTCCAGAATATGAAAAGATCGTAGGATCAAAGTCCCACCCCCTCTCCCGCAATAGCCGACATTTTCTGCCTTCGTAAAAGCAAGGATTGTAATAATCTTGATCTAAAAACCCTGAAGCCCCAGAAGATCTAGAATTCATCTCTATTGGCAACAATCTTTTCAAAGGATTACTCAAAAGATATAACGTGGACAAAAGTTATGACAAATATTGTTTTTAAGAAGGCACTGAATTTCATGATGCCATTTGTTTTTGTGCAGGCTGAAATCTTTTGAATTTCACAGCTTTATCTATTTTTGCCAAGGTTGTTTACTGACATTTGTTTCCATGTCATTATTTTGCAAGCTGTTCATTTGCTAATGATTTGTTTTCCAGCTTGGCCTCAACAATGGCCACCATTGTAAACCACGTAGCTAAGCGATAACAGATTACTCCAACAACGCTGTTGTCATGGAGGACGAAGGAAAACCTCTTGCAGGCCTTCGTTCAAAAATGACCGCAAAACTGCAAAATAACACTGGAATGGATCACTTGATAAAACATATGTTCAAAGGATATTGTGTAAGTAAGAGAATCGCGCCTTAATAAAAAGTTGGTCTGCCTGTTTTCCAACATGGCGCTGACTCATGGACAAGGACGTTTAGGACTACTGGGCCTAGAAATTGGAGACAGGGAACAAGAATTTGATAATAATGGTTGGGCACACGTGCACCATGCAGCTTTTAATGGGTATCAAAAGAGTGTCTTACGTTTTGTAAATACTAAACCGGACAGGTTGGAAATATTAACAGAAGATGGCCAGGGTCTGACCCCTTTTCTGATCGCATGTGTAAGTGGGCAAAAAGAGATCATTGAAACTTTGATAGACCTTGGAGCAAATGTAAACGCAGTGGACCGCAAGATGTTAGGGGCTGTGGAGTTATCGTCTTTAAATGAAAATACACATTTGCTAGAATTTTTTATAGAAGCAAATATAGGCATAAATGTCTTCAGCATATTATTTCAGTGTTTATCCGGAAAACACAATAACGCAGACCTTGAGATGGCAGCATGTAAATCGATTCATTTGTTGTCAAGAAATTCTGCATTTTGTGAAAAAATAGTCGAAAACAGTGGCATAAAGTCCCTACTTGACTACCTTAAATCAACAATTGCAATTGATTCTTCAAAGGACACGTGCCTTGAGATATTACTTAATATTTTCAAAACTTGCTCTGTGCATGATCAGGTGTTAAGAAATGGTGGAATTGAAATTTTGATAGATAATTTGAAATTGGCAAACGAACCTTCAATTTATTTAAAAGCTGTGAAGATATTAGGAATGCTTGCTATGCACGCTGGCAAAGACATCAAATATAAAATTGATGACCTGTCTGGCATAACCTCAATTGTGACCATTCTAAAAAGTGCAAAAGAAAATGGACCACTTGTTTTGGAGTGCTTGGCAACATTAATAGTGTTAATTACTGACGATAAAAAAATGCAGACAAGCTTCTGTACAAAGGCTGCTTGTATGAAAGTTTTGATAGATTTGATGTCAGAATCAACTGATCCAAGGCAGAATGTTGCCACTTTGCGAGTAATAGTGGCTACTGTCTCTGACAACAAACAAGCCCAAGCCATGTTTGCAGAGCTCAATGGTTTTAAAGCATTATCTTTAATGTTGAAGTCAAAATCTAGTGATTGTGTTATTAGTGCTGTTATTGCTGTTGAGAGATTGGCAAAAAAAAATGAGCAAAACCAAGACATTCTCTTAAAGCAAGGAATTATCAATGTTTTGATAAAAATTCTTAAAAAGAGTAGACATGTAGAAGGAAAAGCTGCAACAGCTGGAGCATTGTGGGCAATTGCAGGAGATAAATTTCACCAGCAAAGAGCAATAGCAACATTGATGGGTACTGGAGTGTGCATTGAGTTTCTTGGAAGCTCGGTTCCAAGTCAGTTGCATTTTTATGGATCAGAAGGCATACAAACATTAACAAAGGGAGTTGGCAGAGAAATTGATGAGATTGCTAATGCTGGGGGTATCCAAAGGATTTTGCATATACTTGGCAATGCAACTACACCCTCTTATGTTGCTTTGAGTATCCTGAAGTCTTTAAGATGCTTATGTATTGCCCCTGGTTATGCACCACATATTGTTAATCAGAAGATGTGTATGAATGAAGGTGCTGTGAGAATTATAATAAATTATGCCAAAAATGCAAGAACAGAAAAAGAGCAGGCAGAATCCTACTACACACTTGGAGCTATAGCTTATGGCAACAAGGAAAATGTCTCTATTATCACAAAGACAACTGACTTTAGTTACATTGATGTGTTAACATTGCTGTACAGTAATAACATCCATGTTAAAGAAATATCAGGCAGTGCCTTAGCACTTTTTGCTTTTAATAGTCAGAAACAACTGAAAGAAATTGCTTACTCTGGTGGAATTCCTTACCAACATTTTGTTCCTTTCTTGATGTCTAAAGACAAAATGTGTGTGGCACATACTGCTTTTCAGATGAGTGTTCTTTCAAAAATCATCCCTGATGAAGCTCCTGCACTTTCATCAGCTACAGGAATTAAAATATTGGTTGACCTTCTTGATTCAGAAAATGAAGAAGTCCAAGCACTTAGCAGCAACCTTATATCTGGTCTGTCAGCCTTGAAGTCTGGTGTCCCAAATGCCATAATATCCATAGGAACAATAACAAAGCTGTGCAAACTACTCAGTAGCCCATTTGATATTGTTCAAGCAAGTGCAGCGGTAACCTTGTGCCAGCTAAGCCAAGAGCCAGCAGGACAAAGACAACTGCTCAATAATTGCAGACATGACCCTTACTTGTTCAAAGTATTACAGAGGTTTCCTCACAGAGTCAAGTTTACAGAACAATTTGTCAAGAGATGGAAGCACAACAAGGATGTTGGATTGCCACCGATAAGGTAAATGAATTATTTCATTTTATGTTAAGAAGAATCTTTCATTTTATAATAAAAAGCTATCAAGTTTTCTCTAGATACAAATATCTTGAAAAAAATTGAAGCATTATAATTTGCTTTAGGCCTCTACTTTTAATGGTTCTTGTTTTAGAAAATGATTGATAAAAATGAAATGAAACTGAACTTTCAATTGTTTTTATTAATTTGGTTGGTTGAACTTCACAAAAAAGTGATCCTCACATTGCATTGCAAAACAGTCTTTTTCCAATCCACTTGCTAGGTGGTTAAACAAATTCAAACAAAATGCAAAGCTTGAAAAATTGCATACATTTCACCTGTTTATTCAAAAGTTACCTTTTAACTAATTGTAAATAAGATTTTGAAACCTCTAGAAGACCTGCAGAAATTTGAATGAAGCCTTCAATCGAAAAAGCTGTTGAGATATAACAAGTCGTATTCAGAATAGCATTTTTGAGCTCACATCATCTTATTGGATGGAATGCAACAATGATCGTCATTGAGCTTGTATTTTGCAAAGTGGCAAATTCTTCAACTCTTTTTAATAGACTTAACAGATACATTTGAAATATATGGTGGGCAAAGGAATTGGTACCTAAATCATTCATATACCAAGGCATGTACTTCAGTGCAGCCAGACAGCGCAGGCCATTGTAGGCTTAGAAAAAGCATTTTACCATTTGCTTTTAAACATTTTCGAGCCACGATAATCAATTGGTGCAAAATTCCATGACGAAATCCTTCTATAAAACCTTGCTATGAGCTAAGGTGCGAGGATGGCTCAGTTGTTAGAGGCACTGACTACAGACCCAAGGGTCCGTGGTTTGAGTCCCTGACATGACCAAACCTTCACCCAGAGCGAGGAGAGTCGCAAACTCTCTGTTATTCCAGGCATAGGAATCACGAGGTGTGGTCACATCGAGAGGGAGGATCAGGACACTGCTCGATAAGCATAGCTTCTCAGTGCCCTAGAAACTACCTTCTGGTGCTAGGTGGAAATACAAATACAAATAAAAAATAAATGCTAAAATCTTTGCTTGCACCTACAAAATAGTAAAAACAGTAATAAACATATGATTTTGTACTAAGTTTTTTGTAGCTATACCGCTATTCTTGTTTTAGGATATGCATTTCTGCTGTTTCCCACACTCTTATACCAACTGTATAAAAAAAGCTGACGGACAGTCTAGAGGTTTACAGCATGCAGGAAAAAAGCAAAATTGAGAAAGAAACCCGAGTTTCATAATTATCCTAACTGTCTAACTTTAAACTTTACAATCTACATATTCTGTAAGTGGGAAAGACTTATTTTGCAATACAATGACATGATGCTGTCGTTTTGGGGTACAAGTGAGGGAAGTAGATTTAATCAGGACCAAAATGAGCTAAACGATTAATCACTTTTCTCTGGTTTGCGACCAGATTTTGATAATTGGGATGGCAAGGTTTAGATATACTCTTTTACTATGTGTAATTGCATAAAACTCTGCGATAATGAAAATTTTCGCGTTCGGCGATAACTTTTTATGGCGGTGGTTTTTTCTCACAGCTTTTTCTACGAGATGCGAGCTGATCCGATGCTATTTTCTCTCCAGGCTGCTATTATCTTTTTCGCAGTTGCAATTGGCTTGCTGAAAATGTAAAGAAACAATCTGATTGGATTAAAACATTCTTCACAAGCAGTTGTTGCAATAGATGCAAGTGGTTTCAGGCAACCCCCAAACTTTATCTGCTTCAATGAAAGCGTAGACCTAAAAGTGTTCGACACCAAGCTGAAGCCTTGTCTAAAGGTATCAGGGGCTAATTATTTTTTTGGCAGAGCTCTCGTTGCTGGGACGATTGCCCATTCACTTCCAATTTTCAAGGTACTCTAGTTATGACATCGAAAATATTTTAAGGATAGGCAATGAAAGGTACTGTACTTTCGAAGCATCTACAGTCTATCACTGAAAGATCTTCATACAGGGTATTCTCGTACATCTAGTACACAGGGTATTGCATAAAATACTTAAGATAGACCATGGATCCAGTTCCCTGCTCTGTGGAGAAAGTAGTATATAATTTCAGATATATTCAAATATATAGGCTGGCTAGGCCTTGAGGCAGGTAACTCTCTTGAATTCAATTGTTCTCAGCAATGGACTGTCGATAGAATCCATTGTTTGAACGTTTGAAAATCATCATCAACAACGGAAGGGTCAGGTGTTGCTCGCCGTGGCAAACGAAATGGTTGTCTGCCAAAAGTCTCTGTCCTGTGCACGTAGCAGCAGCTCAGCCATGGACATTCCCACAACCTCCTTAATATCGTTCTCAAGCTTCCTTCGTGGCCTTCCTTTTCTTCTTTTACTGCTCACTATACCAGACAGGATATCATATCCTATGCCTTTATTTATTGCAACATGGCCAATAAATGACAATTTTCTTTTGCTTATTTTGTTCATTAGGGCTGCTTGGCCGATTTTTTGTAGGATCCAATCTTCGGTTTCCTCGCTCTCCAACTGATGCGTAAGATTTTTTTTATAGCACCAAATCTCAAACGATTCTAATCTATATTTGTCAGCTTTCTTGAGAACAAAATATTCACAGCCCTATTTTGCCACAGGGAAAATCAGGGTGTGTAGTATTGGAACCTTCATTTGGAGTGTGATGGAACAGTCTTTCCAGATGTTGCTGTTGCTGATGACTGCATTTATTCCGATTGCTAATCTTCTTTTGATTTCTTTGCTGTCATTACAGTCATTTGTGAAATTTGCACCGAGGTAGATGAAATCTTCAACTGTTTTAATTATTTCACCGTTTACAGTAAGGTCTCTCATTTCGATGTTTTCTAGATCACCAGCCATTTTCATAACATTCGTTTCATAACATTGTGCCATTTTCTATCTTTCCAAATCTTTTTGCAGAGAACATGGAAAAACTCGACGACATTTTCTCTTCCGTTATTAACAAGCTCCGCAGCCACTTCATTGATAGCTACCTGTGCTTTTGTTGTTCTTTAACCCATTTATTGGTTTTCTGATTTCGCTTCGCAGAGGCCGTGTTCCTCTTCATTTGGGTCCAACACAATGTTGTTGCGCATTAAATTGTCATGGACTTTATAGAGATCTTCACCGTATTTCTTCCACCTTTTTTGACATCTTCTCCATTGCACAATGCGTTCCCATTCTCATCTTTTATTGTCTCGGTGGTTAGCTTGTATTTTCTGGTTAGATCTTTAAAGCCTCGGCACAAATCTTTGGTTGAGTTGGTTATCAATTTTTTGGCGGGCTCTGTTGATTTGCTGCTTTTGTCTTTTCTCGTCATTCTTTGAACGGTTGCATTTTGTTTCTTGTACTTATCAGTTGTTCCTTTCAGACATCTTCGTTTCTCAATTTCTGCTCTTTTCTCTTCTGAGATTCAGTTATTCTGTATCTTTTTGCATTTTTAAATGGTATTCTTTGCAACTTGTTCTAGACATACCTTCCCTAACATCCAGAAGTCGTCAGGGGGAATTTTGTCCGTGTCACATTCCAATAGGGCCTGAAACCTGTTGTTAATGTCAACCTTGCATGTTTCACCTAGAGTTGAGAAATCTAGGCGTAGTGTTGGTGGTGGTTGGGCTATCTTTTTTAGTCTCACCTGGATCCTAGCCGACAGGAGTTGATGGTCACTGTTGCAGTCTGCTCCTGGTAGAGTTCTTGCATCTTTCTTTCAGGCAGCTTTTCCAGTTTTGTTCTATCATGGTTCAATCAGTCTGATGTCTAATAGTTCTATCAGGCGTCTTAGGTGTTGATCAAAAAGCGTGTTAACTATGACAAGATCGTTTGCTTCGCAGAAACCGTTAATAGATTCTCCTTTTTCGTTTCTGAGGCCAAGTCCTGATGTTCCATAGGTTGATGTGGCTGTTTTTGCTGTTCCTACTTTGGCATTCAAGTCTCCCATCACGATTTTGAGGTCACGGCGTGGTATCACGTTTGAACAATAGGTCTAAAATAGATCAAATCGCAACTTTGCCTCCGTATAGGGCATACAATTAAACGAAAGTTGACCAAGGGAAAGTCGCTAGAAACATGAACTAAAACACGATGAAATTTTTTACAAGAGTTTTGAGTCATTCGCCTCGCCATGGCTTGCTCTAGTCAAAGGTGGTCTTGTTTCAGACAAGAAAGCCCGTTCCACCGAGAGCTGGACTGCGAAAGGGGAGATAAATCGAGGGGCTTTAAGTTAGACTTGTCTTTTAAAATTGAATTCTGGCAATGTTATGCCACGCAGACACCACATAGCCTCAGCACAATTTATTGGCATACCTTGTCTTTAAATACAATCGTTCTTTCGTGTGGATAAACATTGTCCACTTTATTAATGGAAGCTTGTATTTGCAGCAGTTGTTCACGCCGTTCTGCCTTTCCATGATTCGTTTTCAATTTGAGAAGCATTTCGGTCATCCTGACCTGGCAAAGATTTCAAGAGAAACCATTTACTGATACGATTTTACAATTGTTTAAACAGAAGGCTTTCAACGGCTAACTGTTTCGGCAGTCCTGCTATAGGATTGTTCATTTTCGTTAACTAGTTGATTCTTACATTCAAGGATTTTATTCCTAATTCTGTTCTACAACAAAATTTGTTTAACTCTAACCACAACTAGAACTTTCATTTTATCGATGTTTAGCACCTGATACTAAAGTGCTTAGATTCTTTTTACGATTATCTGATCAAGCAATATTATTAGCGTGTAAAAATACGTTTGAATTGTTAATGATGTCCAAAATAATACCTTTGCTAAGCTGTTCAATTGATGATATCACAAGTGTCACTTGTGCAGTTTCAACTTACAGAATTTCTTCTTGCTAAAGACTTGCAGCCCAAGCCAGGCACAATTCAAATTCTTGCAAAAATCCTAATTACAGACACCGAAAAAAAACAGTTTAATCATCTTCGTAAAAATAGACACTGGGCTAGATTCCACATTGGGATAGAAGCGGTAACTGCTTTTTGAAAACTGTCTTTATTTCGCCAAGCAAATGCACCTATCAAGATAAATAGCAACTATGCTCGATAAAATATTGTTGCTGCCAACGAACAGGTGGAAATGTTTTGTTTGATAATGGCAAATATTCCGTTGATACTTATTTTATATCTCTCTTCAAGTTTGACTAGGCCCATTTTATTAGATGTGACTCTACTTAGCAAATGTAGGATGTGACTCTTATTATAAAAAGGCATGAAGCATAATTTGGAAATAATCAAATGTGCAACATTTAATCAGTGTCCAGAGATATTTTTTTTAAGAATTTGTTTCACAGTTGATTTATTCAAGCAATATAACAAATGTTTTCCAGGTATCCGCAGCAGCAGCTCACAACAGGCAACTGTATATTTGGAATGGATCGAGCTAGTGCATGCCTTACGCCGTCTGTCTTAATGGACGATGAAACAGATGACACTGTTGATGGAAGTAGCATTACTCATTATGACAATGGCTCATCTGTCAAACTGCCGTCAGTATAAGGTTTGAATAAACAAAAGGTTTATCTTCATGTCCGTTGTAATATTGGTGTTTTTAGATAAATGGTCTGACGTCATAGGAATACATCGAAACGGCTTTTTATGACTGTGCCATTATAAACAATTTTTTTTAAGAATGCAACTTATGAATTTCAGTTCAGGCTTGAGGAACGTCTATGAGAGGACCATTTAAACTAGCTAAGATTTATTTCAGGCAGTCAGTCTTTTACTATTTGTTTGATTATGGATTAAAAGTGCAACACAAACTCAGCAATTGCAGGATCCGTCTGGTTGTTATGCGTGTGATGGGTTGCTGCATCTACTTCTGCATTTGCCGTTTGACTTTTAATTGCTTTCTATGACGAGTTTGTCGGTGTTTATATCAGGTTTGGGTCGTTTAGAATATTTTCTGCACTGTTTGTAATGATGAAAGAACAGTGATCGATAAAATGTTTTCACATTTTCACGTCCTCATGCCCCAAGAACGAGTGAGAATTGCCTGCTTGATAAAACTTTTGGTTTTTCAATAAGTATTTGCATTAAAATTCGTCATTTGAAGTAAATTGTTTCAAGATAAAGACTGTAATATAATGCTGAAGGTTTTAAAGCCTGTCAGCACTTTTGTGTGAGCCTGTGTTGAATGTCTATCATTAGTAGTTAGTTGTTCCAACGGATGACAAACCCAGCAAATGTTGTTTTTGCATCTTCAAAACTAGCAAGAATGCCGCGCCAGCTCAGGAAATTTGTTAGGTTTTGTTTTAGTAGATTGTTCGCGGTTCTAAACTCTGAAAATATGGGATTCCCTATCCTCAATTTCAACTATCACTTTAGGGGTTGTGGTTAAATTTTTATTGAAAAGCTTTCTTGACCGATCTTTATAGTCATTGATTGAAACAAGCCAGTTCCAAAGTGCCTCTAGAAAACCTTGTTAAGCAAATTCTAGCTTCGAAAGATTAAAGAAACAATTTTAAACGGATTTTGCTCGCAAAAATCATTTTATGTTGCTGTTGTCCTGGTTAAGTTTAGGTTTACATCTACTTTTTAACATGAATTCTGTGGCTGCTTTAAGTTAGTTGCCTTAACAAGCGTTAAAGAAGTAGCGCGTTCACAAACTTATCAGTAACTGACAAGCGTAGCAAACGAAAACAAGTCCAATCTTTTTTGTAAATTTACAGTGCTATGTAGCATAAGCAGCCTGTTCACTTTTGCTACGTAACAGCAAGTATGACGACTTCCTTATTTCAAAACTTTTTTCATCTTTTATTCTAACTTCAACCCTCTCACTACAGTTGAAATGCTTAGAAAAAATGGGAGTGAAGGACTTTGCAAAGTGGCACCCTTTCTCATGTGCGCTTTGCATTAAACAAGTGAACATATTCAAATGCTTTTTATTCTTTTTTGAGAAAATAAAAATGACAAATTCTTTGCAAATTCACACAACGAGGATGTTTCACACGTTTAGTGACGAAACTGTATCAATATTATCAAGATTAGATAAGAGAATTAAGATAGCCGAACTAAAACCTCTCGATTTACCTCCCTTTTCGCATCCTGATTCTCGGATGAACGGGCTCTGTTGTCCAAAACAAGACCACCTTTGACAAGAGCAAGACTTGACGAGGCGAATGAGCCGTTGCTCTCACATTTCTATCACGTTTTAGTACCGTTTTTAGCTACTTTTCCTTCACCAACTTTCGTGTTTTTTATGCTTTTGTATGTCCTTTTCGGAGGCGAAGTGACGAAGTAATCGATTCATGATCTATTTTTGCATCAAATTTGATTGTTCTCAGCTATGCGTGACGATAGAACCCAATTGTTTGAGCGTTTGAACATTAGTTTAAAAGTAGATTAGAAAGGCCTGCTCTTGTCAAAGCTGCTCTTGTCAAAGTCGGACAACAGAGCCCGTTCCACCGGGAATCGGGATGCGAAAAAGGAAGTAAATCGAGAGGTTTTAGTTAGACTATCTTAGTTCTCTTATTTTATCTTGATAATATTATAAAGTGACGGTGTCACGTGTTTTATAGCAAATTGCAGGCAGCTGATACCCGATGATGAGCAAAGTTGGCATAATGAAATCACGTGTAAGATGAAGGTCGCTTTATAGTGTAAACGATATGGTATGGGCTAGATTATACGATATCGCGATGATTCTAGACACAATTTTTCACTTCTACTGATAGCATATTGTATATTTCTATGTCAGTATATATTTCTTTATCTTATAACCTACACAAAGTTTAACTTCACGTGTTGTTTATTAGAAGTATTTCCTGTAATATTTTACTGGTGAATCGCTAATATATTAATGATCATAGCATATAAAGATGTATGATTTAAATCTCAAGTTTGTATATTTTGAATATTTGTAGATTTATTTTGATTTTTGTGATAAAATGATTCTAAGAGTGTGATTGAATTGGATTGTTTTTTCGTTAGAAATATGTTCCTAAGCAAATGTTTGCTGGATATCTCATACTATTCGCAAATCAAATCCCAGAGCGACTTATGTTACAAACGGTTTATGTATTGTCGTCCAGTAAAAAGTTTGACAATGGCTCCTAGTTTGTCCTACGGTGTAACTAGCTCTTCTCTACCGGTATCTCCACTATAGCAGCATAGAATTCTAAATGAGTTGCAAAAGGACGGATATACGTCCTTAGATAAAGGATTTGCAATCATTTTGACTGTAGATAACCTGTTTTGGGATCGTTTTCCGTTAGATCAATTTCTAACATTGTTTTATCTAAACATCTAGTCCGAAATATCTAAACAAACTTATGTAGATTTAATAAACTACTTGAGTCGTTTGTTAAACAAATGCTAGCAACCTGCCGTTGCTAAGCAACAGCCAGTTTGTTCTCTTGCATTTGATTTTTTTGTTATTTGATTCTATTGTTATCAAGGGAGTATCTGACATCATCTGGTGATTTGGTGTTTATGTTTATGAATTTTGAACCTTGTTTCGTGTTGTTTTTGAACTTCTGAAACCAGCACCTGATGATGTACTTCAAATCATATCGGTCCAGTCTATTATGACTCCCAGACCAATATGACTCTGGTTGGACCAGTATGACCCCTGAATCGGCCAGCCTCTCTTGCAATCTATTTTAGAAAAAAAATAAGCTAAAAATACTTGCCCGTTTCTGCAAAATTAAGGAGCTTTTGCACTTTATTTTGAAAAGCTTGGTTTATCAACTATATTTGGCTTGCTTCTTGAGGTCTTGCGTTGTTCCTGTCTATACTAGACGATTCCGGAGCTCGCAATGCCATAACATAAAAGGGGCAAAAGCTGCGTAAATTGCAACGACAGCCTAAAACATTGAGATTTGTAAATTTTTCTGTAGCTCAAACAAGGTTTAGGCTAAGGAAGAGCTGGAAAAGAAAAGGCTTTCCTTGCGTCGCAACTCCGTTAGCACTTGCAAATATCCATGCGATATTTCCATGCGATATAGCTTGACGGTTTTAATGGGATTCGACATATTCATTGTTATTAACTGCATAGAACGCCCAAGAACTGCAGTTGTCTTTTCCTTATAACCTTCATCAGGCTTCCCTCATCTCCTACTCTTCTTAAAACATCTTCATTGAAAACTCTGTCAGTAAAATTGATATGTAAAGTTAAATCACATTTCCATTGATTTAATACTGCTTCCATGCTTTCACTAATTGTCCAAGCATCACATCCATAGAGTAAAACTGATCACACACAACATATTAACACTCTGGTCCTAGTTTTCACTTTTAGCTGCCTGTTCTTAAATACAGCATTCATCTTGTCGAAAACCTCCTTTGCAATCCCAATTCTTTTCTCGGTTTCAGGTACACTTTCCATCTAATGCTATCAAGCTTCCTAGATACGTAAACTTCAAAACGTTAGTTATTGCTGTGTACAAGGAACATTTGTTTTTCCGTTGATATAAGCATACATTCTGTGTATTTTACATCAATTTGAAGACTTGTCTTTTGACTTTCTGACACAACTTTATTCAGTGCTGCTTAATTTTCCACAGTTTATACAGTGTCATCCGCATATCTAAAGTTGTTAATATTGACAACATTAACTTTCACACCTGGCATATTCTTTATCTCCCTCGGAATGACTTCACTGTATAGATTAAAAAGATGTGGGGATAACACATATCCTTGTCTGACACCTCTCATAACTGATGTCAACTTGCTGGTCTCTCCTTAAATTCTAATGGATGCGCTCTGTTCCCAACATAAGTTCTCTATCAGTTGTAGATCTTTTCCATCAATCTCTAATGCTTCCAGAACTATAATAAAATTTTAATTGCTTACTTTATCAGATGCCCAATAGCGTAGCTAGGGTGGCAAGATTTTGGAAAGGGGGCAAAGACGAATTGCGCAAGGGAAAATTGGGAGTCAAAACCCTTTTAAATGCCAGAAAAAACTCTTTTTCAAAGAGAATTCTTGCCAATGGGGGGGGGGGGGGGGTGGGGGGTTCTCCCTGGTTATGTCATCGCATAACAAAGCGTAGGCCTAAAAGACAAATGACGTCATAAACTGATTTTCATTGATAAAGAAAACGACGAAGAATAATATCTTTTAGCTCCTATCTTTTCTTTCTTTACTGGAAAACCGCACAAAGCTTTGGGAATTTTTAAGCTGCCTATTACCCAATATAACAGGTGTGTCCCAGTATAAAAAAGCAATAGCAATCCGGGCCTTCCGATATGTAATGTAAAGGTAGAGGAGATTTTTAGAAAATAGTCAGGTTTGTTGACAAGATGGCTGAACAATGAGCAGGTGTTGCTCATGAGCTGGACTTTGTACGGAAAAGAAGAGAAGTGACTGCCCGAAAAGGTAAGCAACGATGATGAAGAGGTATATAATACAAGTTTGGGAAAAAAAGGCTACGATAGATTAAAAGAAGGTTTTCGACGAACCAGAGATCACTACCTATATTTGGTGGTAAATATTACAGCCTTGAAGATTTGCCGAAGCTAAAATTATGCTGGCAAGCAATAAAAGCCTTCTAGTGTAACATATGTCGACTTGGAAGCGCTCGGGGATAAACTTCTGGCATACCAGCTGTATTCCCTTTGTGTTCAAAACGTTATCCTTTTATAGAATGCATGTTGCAGCCATGCCTCGCGCAACATTGCGTATAAATGCAAGATGACACTTTTGCTGCATATGTTTCTTGCGAAAAACTATGTAGGGAG
Source organism: Rhopilema esculentum (assembly GCF_057945365.1). Classification (NCBI taxonomy): domain Eukaryota; kingdom Metazoa; phylum Cnidaria; class Scyphozoa; order Rhizostomeae; family Rhizostomatidae; genus Rhopilema; species Rhopilema esculentum. The sequence continues at coordinate 116,667 of NC_142818.1, read as the reverse complement.
CTGGATATCGTCAAGAACAGGCTGCACCTTTTTAGAGTCCTGTATCTGATGTTTTAGTGCGTATGAGTTTTGAGGTGACTGATTTTGAAATTGTGTCAAGTTACTAAACTGATGACAGGACTACAAGGTGACAAACAGGTTGTATTTCTTGGCCTAATTTGTAAATTTCACATTTGTTAACTACTATTTAAATGTCTTATCAGAATTGTATTGGAGTAGCATATATATGTTTTTATTGTGCATATAGGTTAGGTTACCTGTAAAGAGCATTTGATTCAAATACAGTACAAACTTGCAAAAGTTGCATCTCAAATTAAAGATCATCTCAAATTGACTGACCGTATCTGATATCGATTGAGCATGCAATGGGTGTGGGTCAACAAATTTCATCTGTCACACCGTGAACCGGGCACTTTTAGTTTCTAGCCACCCTGTCAGAATGATGCCAGACCGCCCCTGAGTATGGAAGAAGGTTCATAATCTAACAAGCATTCGTTGTTACATTTAACAGAGAAAAGTTCCTTTCTAATCTAGGGGAGGTTATTGCATGATGCCCTAGTCTGCGAAACAGGCTATCATGAATAAAATGAATAAAAATATGCTGCTTTCTTTAAAAGAAACTGATAAAATGTCACGGCTCTGGCGCAGCAGAAAGATTATCGTTAACCAATCATGTACATTGGTCGATTCTGCTCTTAGCTTGCCGAGTCGCATCGCACCTCTTGGGATGAAATTTTTTCATGTAAATATTAAACTGTTTGGAAAGTGGAATAAAGATCTTACCTATGTACATGGGTTAGCATTCTATAAATGACCTGCTGTGGTATTAGGGAAAAGCTCAAAGGTAGGGTAAAAGAGAAGCCATACGCTTGAAGGTGGGGTAGAATTTGCATGTAAACTTGCGATGATTTAGTCCAGCCTGCCTATTCATAGATTGCAAGGTGGAAAAATATGTGCAAATAAGCATGCCTTAAGACACATTCCTATCGTGCTTGCCAGAAGACACTTTTTGCAAAGAAGCAAGAAGCCACACCACAGCCCAGGATTATATGCCTCAAAATCAGCATCTTTGACTTTTCTGATTTTGAGGAGCCATAGAACATGGATAATTTTGCCAAAAATTTGAGAAAGCTCTTCACAAAGTTTGATTCGGTTTCATGCCCCAACTTTTTTCCCAAATAGTTTAATTTCCCAAAAATTGTCCTCAGAAAATTTCCTACCTTTGTAAGTTTCCTTCCGCCCCATTATCGGTCAGACTAAATGTCTTCTCCCTCGTAGGAAAACGCTTTGGCTCTCAGTGACTTTCTTAACAGTTGATTATAAGTTCATAGTATGGTGTCAACATTATTTTTAGTTGCATTCCACGAAGGAGGTTAGAGTCTGCACGCACGGTAGCCTCGATGCTGCCTGGCACATAGTACAAAAACTAGGCAATGTTTGCAGAAGTTCGGTAATAGACCGCTAGATACGTTTCTTATTAAAACCTTGCGCTTTGCTAGTGCAAGTAAAACTTTCAACAGAACAATTTACGTTTGTCTTTGAGAGTGGTTGCAAGCTTCAGAGATTTGCCCTTTCACAGCATTGAAATGGTTATTTTCCTGAATTTGCAGGTTCCTCTTCGCAAATTCAACCATTGACCAGATCAATATTACAAATCGAACCTCTTTATTAGGATAAAAAAGGTAACCACAAGAATAATCTATTAATCATGCTTTTATTTGTCATTTTGTTGAATGTGAATTGGATCCCTGCAGGTCCAGCTAAATGTATTACTTATTAATGAATTCAGATCTTAACGAGACAACATGCCATATGAAGATACTTGACCCAAGTCGCTCATAGGGATACTGCAGCCAAGCAATCAAGATGCGAGCTGTCTTTGCAACAAAAGTCCTGTTCGCAGTTATTCGTAAGTACTGCTTGAGTTGTGAGTGTTATTGATTAATAAACTTTCTATTGGAACATGACACAGATCGACACTGAAAGTATTTGGAAAGTACCTGTTTTTCAGCATTTTAAAATCTTTTAAAGACTATTCTATCAAGATGATTTTCCGTGATCCACGAATCGTTCGCAGTCAAATTACCTGTTTGAAATAGCAATGATTCTGCTAAGTAATACTATAATGACTTCAGCTAAGTAATACTATCGACTTAAATCAGAAGCATACTTAACGAGTGCGGTTTTGTCAATATTGATTGTGCGCTACAAGATCCGCTACAAGAACTACTTGATCAAGGCTATAAATATACAGTCTGGTGGTAAGGTTCCACAATCCTATTCAGGAATACTTGTCGAGCTCGCTTTGATCACTTTTCCAAACTTTTGCTTGTAGTCTTTGAAATAATAGTTGGTCTTTAGCAATCATGAATATTAATACCTGCAATTAACAACTAGCAAGAAATATGCTGAACGTGAGCGAATCTAAGTGATTGCCTATGGAAAATCTCACGTTTAAGCACATGTTTTAGCGTAACTTTCGATTGAAGCACAGCTTGGAATGTTGGATTTTGCAATGCTTGTAGAGTTGCGGAGGTGTTCCGGCAGAAACAACATGCACCGGTCCTGATCTTTCTGAATTTTCAGCTATCTTGCAGCAGGTGGTGTAATTGTCAACCGGATACGTTGCAAAAAGTTACGATTAAAAATGGAATTGGACAGAAGGAACCTTCTTTGAATTATTGCAGCTGCATGAAACGCAGTATATTTGAAGCTTGAAAGAAAAGAGGGAAGATTAGAATAGAAAGACTCGAAAATAGCGAGAAAACTTTTTCTGTCTCAATTTTCATAGGCTATCAACAGATAACTCTTCCTTCTACATTTATTTCTGCCACTGACAAAGCACCATAAAATTGACGCTTCTTCCAAATTTTCAGAAAGAAGGATAAAAAAGTTCGCTTAATATGATATATATCGCATGATAGATTTTATTATAATAACACATGTTCTGAATTTTAAAGGTGATTCCTTTTAAGGAATAACAGGTACAATAAGCTTTAAAGGTGATTGCAATAATTCGTCTGCAACGAAGCTACATAAATCTCTAAGGGAACTCGTTGATTTCATTTACAGCCACCATAGAAATTCAAGCAAAATCTTGTCAATATGATGTTTTAAAATACATTTTGGTGAAAAGTTTGAATTAAGATGAAAACTGATGTTTAAAAAAGCAATTAAAAATTTCGGGCAAAACGTTTTTGCGAGCAACTTAAAATCTGTTTGCAGCAGCAAAAATAGATTCTATTTGAAACAGAAGGCATTTGACAGCCGCAAGTATGTCAGCTAATATTTTTTTCTGGTATTTTTCCAATTTTGAAGTGCAAAAAGTAGTGGAATAAAAACCTTCTAGTGTTGAAACTTAACAGGAATTGAAACGGCGATCACGATTAGGTTGTTTGCTTAATACTTGCGAGAATTTATTTTGTATGCTCTAGCATGGTGAGAAAATTTCTACCTTGCCTGTGATCGAACAAACCTTTCACCGATGATGCCATTGGTTTTAAAAATGGCATCATGCGGGTAATTCTTCTTTGCACGTTATACAACATCTTTTGTTTTGTTTTGCATTTTAACAAAGGTTGTTCTACTATCTATGTAGGACAATGTTTGAAAAAGCACTAGATTTAAAAATAAGGCTACGGGCATCTCTTCAGTCTTTTGATAATTTGCCAGCACCAAAGCAAGAGTGACATCATTAGAACCCTGACCATGGTGCTTCAGTTTGATGGAATTTTAAAAGTTTTCCAGTTTGAATCTAAAACGGGTACATTGCCCTTTCAATTTTGAATCCTTTTCTCTCTGCGCTGTTTCAGCGGATAAAAAAAGGCCATAGTCTATAAAAAATCTATTGACTATGCAATGACAAATTACTTGCACGCACGATAGATGTGCTGAGATGTTTCAGAAATAACAAATAGTTTCTTTCGAGACTAAAGCGTTTCAAAGACGCTTCACTTCTTCTACTTAATGTCCAAATTTCGATTTATTTAATTTGCATCTCTAAAGGTCTCTCTTTGAACTTATAATAAGTGACTATTAAAGATAGACGGCAGGAGCATTGACATATACGGAGGCAAGTGCTGTCAAAAAGGAGCAAATTTGTTGTAATGTCTTATAATAAAGTGAAAATTATTCTGGTTCAATGCTTCAATTCAATGCAAAACAGCTTCAAGTGCTGACGTAGTGCTGACGTAGTGCTGACGCAGTTTACTTGCCCCGCGTGATGGATCAGAGAAGCTGCTGGTCCCAGACCTCAGATAAATTTTAGTAGAATTTAGGATAATAAAGATTTACATTAATTAAGACACTGATCAGCACTTAAATTATATCATCTTTATAATTTCTGGTCTTTACATTCAAGCTTAAATTTCCATTGCTGCAAAGTTCAATTGTAATACTGAAGCTTAAGCAGCTTGTAACTAAGAAAATTACATGATGCAGCCTTAACAACTATCATGAACCTGTTGTCTCAATCCACCACTCAGTTATAAAAATGTCTTATAAGGCAAATTATTACTATCGGCAGGGTTTATGCTTCACTCTCTTGCTTATTTTACAACGAATACTATGAAAAGTCCTTTTTGCTGTTATACGAGACCAATTTTGTTAAAGCAAATGCGGGACAAAAGTCTAACTGTAAAGTTTTTTGAAATAACGTGGAATCTCAATAAATTGCATTTTTATATATAAACTTTCCAGCAAAATGAGACTTAACGTCAATTCTGCCTTACATATCCTAACGTAAGTACATCAGGTTAACAAACCCTCAGATTAATGAATTATTAATATCATAAACCACACACTCTCAATTTGACGAACAATTAGATTGCATTACTTCATTTTCCCTACTTTTTTGCATCATTGCAATCTCTTTTGTATAGTGAACTGTGTATAGTAAACTTATTGTTTTAAAACGAAAGCTTTAACCTGAAATGCGTGGTTGTTACGTTTTTATAAAAAATTTAAATTTTCAAACGGAAATGAAGGACGACAAGAGACTATTTTGTAGTATGTCCTCAAAATAGCTTATGAGGATGTAAATTACTGATATATCTTTGGCGTCCAGGGTTACTGGCTTGCTTGCTTCAGATTCCAATTGGCTTTACTGTTACCGCTAAGGTAGTAGAAAATTGTTTGATGTGGAATATAATGCGTGTTTATCAATCTTTGTTAAAATTATCTTGATTGGCTCTTTTGCTTATAGACACGAAAATTCGAAAGCCTTACGTGCAAAAAATTATTACCACTTGCGCCCTTTCTTCTTGTCAACATGGAAATCCAAAGTCCAAAATGGTGGAAATTACCAATTTTCTGTACTTGTGACTTGTGCATATAATGACGTCATCAAAACATTGACACATGATAGTCTTTAATGCGTTGATTTTAGAATATAAGCTTTCAGGCATTTTTTGTTCATTTTTTTACTGTTACTATTTGCGTCACCGATCACATGACTTCTCGGGAGAAAGGTTTTTGGACACCCTTCAAAATCTTAAGGTTTTACCCCAAGGAAGTGGAAACAGGTGAGAAACATCCGGTTACCCTGTATACCAGTTTGTTGGGAAAAATTCCCTGTCAATCAGGATTCCTTGATATTTCTTAAATTCCTTTACATTGCGTTATGGGACACAACTGTATCACCACCCTAACCCCCCCTCCCCCCACAAGGTTCTATCAAACTCTAGGCTACTCGAATTCTTAGATATGAAAATTAATTAATGAAATTGAATTAGCGATTTTGACTTTTCTCAAAGATCAAACCCAACCTAAACTTTGTTAGCTGTAGTATCTTGGCGATGCCATAGTGATAACAGTGACAGTGTTGATAGGGCCCGGTCACAACCATTTTGCTGATTCAGTGGAAATGGGCGCGATTAGTAAAATCATTTTGCCATGACAACAAACTTACAAATAAACTTAACCATGACAACAAGAAAACATTGACTGGGTGACATCAACCACCAGCATTCTAGAAAGCAGCCGCTTGAAGCCAGTTAATCCGGTTTTGGTAATTCTTTTCAAAACCAAATTTACTCAATTTGGTACCTGCTTTTCATCAAGAATAATTATGATCTGCATAAAAAGTTTTTCATTCACAAGGCAATGGAAATTTTCCCCCATCTATTCACATTTCACCTCCCTTGTCAGGTTTTCTCATACGCAGCTTCGATTTAAGAAAGGGCTGACAAAGCTGTTTTGAAAATTTTATAAATACCAGCGTTTACAGTGGTTTTTGGCAGGTATTTTGAAGGGAAAAATTGACCACCTTTCAATTGCAACTTTTAAAGGAATATTCACGGTGAAGCAAGAACTTTAGAATTCAAACAATCTTTTGGTGGTACAAAACTTGTAAATGGCTTTGAAAAAAGCAAACATTTAGTAAACTAAAGCTTTTCGTCTATCACGTGTTGTTTATAGTACGAAAAAGGCTCATTTACAAGGCAATGGAAATTTTCCCCCATCTATTCACATTTCACCTCCCTTGTCTGGTTTTCTCATACGCAGCTTCGATTTTAGAAAGGGCTGACAAAGCTGTTTTGGAAATTTTATAAATACCAGCGTTTACAGTGGTTTTTGGCAGGTATTTTGAAGGGAAAAATTGACCACCTTTCAATTGCAACTTTTAAAGGAATATTCACGGTGAAGCAAGAACTTTAGAATTCAAACAATCTTTTGGTGGTACAAAACTTGTAAATGGCTTTGAAAAAAGCAAACATTTAGTAAACTAAAGCTTTTCGTCTATCACGTGTTGTTTATAGTACGAAAAAGGCCCTTCCGTCCATTCAAAAGGACTGCGTTCCTGCCACAAAAAAAGTTCTATTGTATATGAATTTACGTGCCAGTGTGATTCTGGCTACGTAGGACGCACCACCCAAAGATTGGAGGACAGGATAAAACAACATGTTCCATCTAATATTAGAAACAAGACCTATCTCCGAAGAGAACAGCCACCTCGGTCTTGCAAATCTAAAATTACAACTAAAACTTGCGATTCTGCTATCGGGCAGCATTTGCTAGAAAACCCAGAATGTGCAAAAAACTATAATGGCGACATGTTTCGGAATTATTGGTAAAGCCCGATCGTCATTCCACCTAGCAGTTTTAGAATCTATCTACATAAGCACGAAAAACCGCTACTGTGTAGACAAAAGGAGTTCGTTTTCACCTCCACTGGTAACATTCTAATAGGCAAGCGGCACTGATTGGTCAACCTTTACAGTCATGTGCTCGTGTTTCTGATTGGCCTATTTCGATCCACAACTGGGTATATATATTTCTTAGCGTAGAGTTTTCGATCTATGTTCTGACGTTTTAAACTCTGAAGAGTGTCAGACGAAAAGCTTTAGTTTACTAAATGTTTGCTTTTTTCAAAGCCATTTACAACTTTAGAATTCAATTTTCAATTAACAATCAATAATTGCCGAACTATGCCACGCGGATTGAAATCCACACTGGCAGCAAAAAAACTTTTAAGGCTTTTTTATAAAAGTATGGACTGCACAATAGGTTCACAATGCAAAGAGCATAATCTTTGGTAGCGTATGTAGACATAAATTTACGTGTATATGTTAAAAATATTTAAGTCACACATAAGGATTTGTCATAAAGAACAGGTTACAAGTAACAACTTACCGTAAAGGCAGTTGAAGAAAAGCTCGTGGTTTTTTAATGTGTCACTGCAATTATTTCACAAACTAGCATTGTCTTGGAAAATAACAATTGATCTGTGTTAGTAGAAGAGGAAATTTTGATTGTGACCTGGCCTTTGAATGTGAATACAAGAAGTAAGATTTACGTCAGCGATTCACAGGAAGGTCAAATGTAGTAATTGTAGTGGCCATGAGCGTAGCGCTTTGCCAAGGACAACAGGGCATCCATTTATGCAATGAAAAAAGGAAGGAGTAAAGTAGTCTTTTTGGATTAACGACTTCCAAGTGTGTTGGCTTGATGGGGAATGAGCTCAGTGCCCCTGTCATAGTCCCCGTCTGCTAGTAGCAGCTCTGTTGCATTCGGAAGCATTTTAATCGTATCCAATGTAACGATCAGGGTTCTTGTTATGACGGTGAAGAATCAGTGAATAACCAAGCTCGTTGGTGGAGCGATGGGCTAGGCCAAAGGGCCTAGGCCCCGAATAAGTAAGGCACAAAAGATACTCGTTCTCTGATGTTTTCTCTAATGCTTCAATCAGAAGACTAACTCATATCGTGATCAACACACACTAATACATAAAAGGAAGCTAATTAACCGGACAATACAAGCATCACACTACATGTTGAAAGACAAATACATTGCCATAAAAAGGCGTTCACTAACACAACAGGACTAAGCGAAACGTATAAGTGACCTCATTTATGGCCGCCTTTAGAAGCAGGCCAAACGTTTGGCTGACCATATATTCGGCCGGCCTCGTGTGAATGCAGCCAAAAGCATTATTCTTAGTAACTAAGCCTCTCATACAAAATTTAACAATTAACTGTTATATTTCTACATCATGCTGCATGTTTATTTCTAGACTGCTTCAGTGTTGCGACTGCTAATGAGTTCATGAAAGACCGACCGCCTCCATGTGATGGCCAGGTATGATCTGCTTGTAATTGATTTGCATGAATAGTTGCTTTATGAATATGGTACTGTATATCGTCTAAAAAAATGTTACATGAAAGCACAGAAACTTTATTTAAACCTTGGAACATCGAAGAATCTACTGGGTGACGCTTCATAAAAAAAATATAAGAAAACTTGTCACTGCATTTGATTCTCCTCTTGTCGTAAAAATTTCCACTGCTCCTAATTCATGAAGCACAGCAAGGAAGATGTTGGTTTTTTACATTTATATAAATTATTATCAGAATAGCGTTTTACGTTGACGACATTTCAAGGTAACTCGTTCATAAATCATAGTTTTCTTCAGTTCTTGACTTTGTTTTTCTAGATATGCCCTTCGAACTCAATTCAGTTCAGCAGGATGATGGGTACAGTTGCAAAGATCGAAGTCACTCGTTCTTTGCTAGGCCAATCAGCATGGAAACAGCATTCCCATTACATCAAGCCATATCCTATGCCATCACCGAAAGATCACCAACTGCATCATTCAGATAAACTAGCAGATCCAAAGGAATCTCTTGCAAAATTCTATCGCTATATTTCAGCATTAGTCGATGCTGGACGTGCCATCCGTCAACAGCAAAACGATGGCTCCACATCTACGGAATTTTACCACAGCACCCACTACTCAAGTCTAAAGCCCTCTCCTCCAGGAACACCGGGTCATTACCAACCAGCAAAAGAAAGCTTTTTCCGAATTGCCGATTCGCTACTGAATTTATTGATGAAAGATGTCGGCTTTAGAGCACGGTCTTTGAATGCCTCCATGTCCATAAGACCTACAGCAACTTTTGAAAAACCTATCCGTGCTTCTCTCGCTTCAATGGACATTGACAAGACAGGGTCGGCAGATATTCATACTGAAAATCAAAATATGATGAGGAAGTTCATTTTACATATAGTCAAGAGTAAACTTCCATCTATAGAATCTTTTATGCTGCAAGAAAGGGTTGATATGAGAAACATTTCCGCTTTGAAACATTTAGTGAGCAAAAATTTGACCAAGATGGCAGATAGCTACTTGAAGTTTCTCAAAATGTTTTTGGATTTCAGTAAATCATATCCTTGTCCTGGAGGTAAGAAATAAGTGAACAATTTTCTGCTTATATTATTTATAAGTATCTTGAAGCCTCGGTCTTTTAGAAAAAGAATTTAAAAATTAATGTCTACCAGGTGTATAGAAATGTTCACATTGTCGAGCTGATATTCAGTAAATGGAAGTGTTTCCGCATAAATCTTTCGTAGGCGTTTAAATTGTATTTAGACTGACTGGAAACAGCGAGATAATTGAACTTGGCAAGTTTAAATCCTTCTGTTATAGAATTATGTGAAACAGAGCAATATGATTAGATTTGAGAGATAAAAGAGCAAAGGAGATATAAGTTAAGAAGTCAAACTCGTATATCTATTTGGAAAGATATTTGCAAGAAATTGTTCGGAGATCTGTACTTAAAATTATATCTTGAAGAGTCCTAAGAATGAGAGAAAATTTTGAAATGAAGAAATTAAACATCGCTGCTGGAACGAGACCTCTTGGTTCGAGAAAAGGCTTTGATATATCAATCCAATAAATTATAAATGTATGTAGAAGACACTGCAGCTTTTCTACTCCATGACCTGTTGATGAAACGAATATTTTCTCTGTATTTTCTCTGTATTGTAAATTGTGACAATTGTGTTATTTTATGCACAATTGTAGGTCCATGTTTCGCGTAAAATTGATAATCTCTTTACCGATTTTAGTTTGTCAACGGATTGAGGAAATGGTTACCTTTTGCAAAAAGCAGCACATTCGTTGTAATCGGGATTCATCTCTTTCATCGCTTCAACCAACTGTAAGCCTGCATGATGCTCCTGAAAAACCATGTCCTTCGGGCACTCGAAGGTGTCCTTTTCAGCGTGAGTGTGAGGCTGAATCGAGTCCTTGTATTAAAGACATGGACCTGTTTCTACATACTCACCCCAGACCTACCGCATCCAGCAAGGAGCCGTTGTCGTTCGCGTCAAGGACACCAAACATGGGTAATGCCAACAGCCGTGTGTTTGCCTTTATATGCGTAGAAACCAGAGACTCTTTTATTGCTCAAGAAATATATTTGCATAAATAGTCTTACGGATATCGCATCCATATATAGTTCAAAATTGTCTTGCTTCGCAAGATGGCTCCTATTTTGAATAAGAGGAGTCAAAACAAAAAATGCAGTGATTCCTTGCCCAGTGATTTCAAAATTTTATCATGGCATAATCTAACGCACTCTGGATTTTATTTAAAAGTCATATAGATGCATCACAGCTACCTTTTCAAGTTGTAGGAAAAGGTGCATCCACCATAGCTTTGTTTCAACAGTTTTAATATAGTTGTCAAGTATTAGATAGGATCCCTTCACAGGGTATCTGAAATATTTGCCTTGGAACTTCCAATACAAAATATTTTTTGTGCTAACTTATTCAACAAAATATTAAATTGAATTCTAGGCCCGCAAAGACCAATGGCCAACAACAGCATGCTTGGGTTTGTGTGGAAAGAGGTTGCAAAAGTGAACTCTTCAATGAAATCCGAAGGCTTACAAAAGATATTTGATGCATTGCGTGAGCGGGTCTTGGGTGAAGGTCGAGGCGGGGAGCCAAATAGAGAGCAGGAACAAATGCCTGGCAAATGTGCAAGAATGTGCTCTCAGAGAAACATGACATTTTGTTGGTCGGAGATGCGTTGCAAAAGAATCGGTGAAAGATGCAGCTCTATGCACTTAGCGTTGATGATGAACCGATCTGCCTTTGAAGATCAGTAGGTGTTTCAATCTTTGGCTACATTAGTGCATTTTTCTTCCTATGTAACGTTGAGTGGGAACCAGTTGTCTGAGAAAAATGAGGGCGATCAATGTTTTTAATTCCCTTTAAGAATTGGTGCAACAGCATCAATTTCCTTCAGCAAATTAAACACCCGAACAGTAGCATATTGCAATGATTCCAACAATGCTACGTGGCTGAGTTGGCAGGGAAAACATCTTATTGGTTGCAAAATTAGGCCTTTGAAGAGAATTAGACTGCTTGCTGCCAACTTGAATTATTCTGTGTTAAATGTTTCACATCGCTAAATTAGTATTCTGTTAATCCTTTAATGCTATTTTTATTTAGATCAAAATGCCGTGAAGGATTCTATTGTCCTGTATATGGCAACTGCACCAGGAGCCCGGAAAGCTGCAATCCAAGAATATTTATGAATATCTCTTGTGACGAAGAATGTATGAGAGTTACTGGTGGTAAGGGAAGAGCCCCAAGCCCAGAAGATGTCAAAATTTTTAGACTCAAATGCAAAGACGGTGAAAAATATTGCCCTAGAAAGTTTGGTTGTGTTTTAACTGCAGAAAGATGCGACGCTGATCCAAAGCTGGAGGTTCCATTGGAAATGGGTCATGCAAATGAAAAGAAGGTTTTCTGCAGAATGCGAGATCTTCTTTGTCCAAGGCAATTTGATGTTATCATAAAGTTTTTGACATTAGTACTCTTTCATGATACATGATTTTGAATAGCTTATTGTAAGAAAAAATAATGCTATTGGCAGTCTTGTATAAAACGAAGTGGTGGAATTCATAGAAATGATTATCTTAAGTATCATCAGCCAGAAGAACTTAGTATTAGCTAAGATCAAAATTACTTTACCATGATTTTAACTGGCAAATGATTACAGTTACTTTATATTCCATGTAACAAAGCAAACCAAGATTAGGGGATAAAGTACTCTTTTGTGGTTAGTCAATATGCAAAAGCTTAGAGGCTTTCCTTTAAATTGTTCCAAAACAAATTCTATTCCCACCTTTAACATTTATTGAAAACAAAACCTCTAAACTTTGCGTAAACATCTTTGACTTAAATTATTATAAAGAAGTGTCATTATTATATTTATGACTTTTTTAGTAACCAATGCTAAAGTGTTCATTGTATCATATTTTATGTTTTGCTGTGTTAGTTTTAATTTCCTTGTATTTTTAAACAGAGTTTTCAAGCATTGGATGAGGAATAAAAGAATGTGTGAATCGAATAACGACAACATAACCATGACAATAAAAGCGAGGTCAGTAAGAAATTAGTTAACTTACTTTTTTCTCTACATTAGAAATTGAAGTCTTTGAATTTCATTCCAATTTTGTACATTAAAAATATGTTTAGATATGTAAAATATGTATGTTTACTACTTATACAAAGCTTAGACAATTGCGATTAGTAGAATAATTAATTTGGGTAATGTCTGCCATCTACTATTGCAATTGCATAACGTCTAGCCGTCGCTATCGGGACAGTGCCTATGCCAAGACTTAGCCCGGACCACCGAATTTTAGAGATTTTTCCTGATCTTAATAGTTTGTCCCGATACATGTTCTTCAAGCTAAAAACAAATAACAAAGACACATGGAAATTGCTTATGTGCATCCAAATAGCTTTTCATCATTTCACCTTAGTGGAATGTATTTTCTAAAGATATTGCTTCTAAAGGGTGTCCTTCCAGTGAAATTGAAGAATCAATATTCAAATATTGAAGCAAATATTAATAAAACAAGAAATTAGACTGATTTGGTATAAAACTGTTTGATTTTCAACAAATACTTTGGGTAACTCTAATCATTTTTAACCTTACTATCAGCATTGATTACGCCCCTTTATTCTACCTTAAAAAATGAGTAATTTTAATACGTTTTTAGGTCTGTATTTTTTGCAGATAGCCATTCAGATTTTTATCGAGTAAAGATATTTTTATCTAATGTAAACAACAATCTTTCCTCAGCCCAAAGCCAACAATGGTGACCAGACCCACTCGTGGCTCTCCTATATCAGCCAGTTATACAAAGCCCGTAACACATTCGAACCATAACTCCAAAGTACCTGGACTAAGAACCAGTCCTTCTTCGGCTCACAGACCAACACCACCGACATCAACAGAATCCAGTGGACAGAATGAACCATTTATAACTTTGAAAGACTATTTACCTCTTCGGAATCAAATCAAACTGCCAGGAAGAAGCAACTTTGTCGTCGTAGCATCCATGCCTTGTGGATCAGCCTTCAATTTCAAGCTACTCACTCGCAGCAGTAGAACTGGTGAAGAGGTAGTCATGCCAGAAATAAAAGCAGGAAACAGCCAGATAAGGGGAGTTTTGCTGCCTTTAGATGCTGTGCTAAGGTAACCTATTTTTGAGGTTGTTAATGGCGATTGACATTTTCTCTAGACACCTATAACTTTGAGCGAGTGCTCATATCCTTTCAAGAGCAAGTGGCTTAAAGAGAATAATCAGTTCTTAACTCTAATAATTTTGGCAGCATGGAAAAGATGGACATCCTCTTAAAACAAACATGCCTTTTTGCTATATTGTAAAATAGTCTACGCCGTGTTTGAAGCATACATCTCAATTTATCATTTGAGATTAAATAATAAAATTGCAAATACAACAAAAGATATTTAACAATTTTAAGTAAAGAAAGTTAATAAATTTATGATGTTTTTACATTCTATCAAGATTCAGCCCAGTTGCAGAAAACTTCTACGGTGTATGCATCATAAAATATTCAGTGTTTCTCGGATCAAGGCCTAGGCTCCTGCAAGTTGCTGAAGTGGCCGCTGAGCAAATGTATGGGTCGATAGCATTGGTCGTTTTACCTAAAGTATCCAAAGCTGAAGCTACTTTGTTACAAAAACGACAAATTGTGGAGATGAACGAAGACACCAAGAGCCCCCCGTGCTTCAAGGTAGGAAGCAGCTGCAAAATTCGTTCAGCAATTTGCAATGCATCTTTAGATAAAACATAGATGTTAATGGCGCTATTTGATAAATGCATCGTGCCTTTTAAGTTGCTGGTCTAGAAAAGAGATTCAATATGCTTTTTTTAAGAGTAACCGTGATGTTACCATTTAGGCTTTTGTCGTGAAACAGTGTTCTGCTCTCAACACATGCGCCCAGTTGAATTTTGGCTCAACATCTGTCAAAAAAGGATGACAGCATTATATTGTTGGGCATCAGGTATACTTGGATCTGCCCATATTTAACTATTGAAATATATGTACAAATTACCAAAATTATCGCTTTTTTTTAGATCAGTGACAAGTTAAACGTTACGAAAGATGCATCTTTAGCAAGACAAGCTATTCCTGCAGAAATTGCAACGAAACTTGATTCTAAGGTTTATGAAAAATATATCTCCCTACTGGCAGCTCAAAGGAGTGCAAGAATGAGCATAGCAGTGGTAAGCTGTGAAGGACATCCTTGGAAATTTGGTATGGTATTATCTTCACTTTTCTCCGATTATCCACTTTAGTAGAACGATGACTTACTTTTGCCTCGGAACTAAATTGCCATAAATATACACCACGATGATAAGCTGCTTAAACACCACGAAATTTTGCTGGCTCCATGCAAATTAACAATGATTTTTTTCAAAACATAATTCGTCCAGTTTATATTTATTTGAAAATGTTTGTGAAAAGATTCAAAATTCTGCAACTTGAATCGGAACAATGCATTTTGAACATTTTTAACTTAATGTTACATTTATAAAGGTAGTGCCGTCAAATGGGGGTATTTAGTAGACAAGAATGGCTAATATTATGATATTATGTAGTATGTTTTATCATATGATTATGTTATTAATTAAAATTAACAATTCTCGTGTATGTAGGTGATTTGTTGTTGCACCATCAGCTTGTATAAGAGGGTACGTTTTGAACATCCTTGACTTGCTTCTTTTTAGGCACATGGAAATACAGAGATGGCCAATCAAGAATGCTGTCATTTCCAAAAGAATGTAGCAGAAAAAGACCTTTCATTATAGGCTTGGAAACCTGCATTGCCTTCTATCCAAGAGAGGATTTTAACGGGAGACTACATTTAGGCATTTTGGGAGCTGTTACTCCAGCAGATATCAAGGTTTGTGGACTCGGTGTCCAGTTTGCCATTTTATAACGTAGAAGCTGTAGTACTGCTAGTTCTAGCGCTAGAGGGGCGACGACCTCGGCCTTTTGAATATTGCAATAGTTCAGCAACTTATAGAACAAAAGTTTTTCAAATGTTGATTGAGAATTATTGTAATTGATAATTGAGAAAAGCAAGAATTGTTGTAAATTTTCCACTATATTTTCTACATCAGCATAATGTGAAACATTTATGAGAAAAAATGACTCAATTAACTTACAAAATATTAAAACCTTGATAAATGCTGATGTAGAATATTTTGATGATAAATGGAAAATATTTTGATCTGAATCGCAGATATCGTCCCCGATACTTGGTGACAGAATCGTGAAAATTGAAGTGAATGTAAAAGAACAGCCTGACGCTCCTGAATTGTCGGTTGTGGACACCTGTCTTCCTTCTCTGCCCTTCGATTTGCAAAGATCTTCAAATGCTGGGTTTCAAGTTGAAGATATCATTAGAACTGGAAACACACGTTGTGGCAATGCAGGCGGTAAAAAGGCGACCGGGGAGTCATTGCTAAGGAATGATGGCAGGTTTGACCGAACCAAAGTTGGACTGGCAATTAAACACGTGTCAGAGTGCGGGCATTTAGGATACTGGGAATACAAATTACCGGGCAGATCCTTCGAAAGAGTCAATATTGCACAGGGTAAGCTGGCAAGGCAACACTTTTCAACTTGTCATGCCTTCCGAAGTTGATATTGTGTTTTTAGAAGAACGATTTCTTGAATTTCTATTTTTAGACGATTATGCATGATGGGAATGATTTGCCTATAGAAACGTTAGCCTCCTAGAATGAACAAATGAATCGCTCCAATAAATGAATAATGAATAACAACAGGTATATTAGTACAAAATTGTGTCATTTGAAATAAATACTATTACCATGCGGGCATAAACGAATATCTAGTTACTGACGCACCATTAGGACCATGAAATACCTGACTAATGCTCTAATTGCGCCATTTTTCAGGAACAAATTTTAAGAAAAAATGTATTTATATTTAGTGTGTAACATGCAACACATTATTTCATTTCTGTATGAAGATATTTTTTTATTAGGTGGACTAGCTCTTTGCTTGAACTCATCTATGAAGATCCGCTTTGTACCAGCCAACTACTCAAAGTTATGGAGCATTCAACAAGCAATGGGTTGCTCATGGATCAAAGCCCGTGTCTGGATGTCGCTGTCTCATACCGAGTCCGGTTCTTGCAATATCTCTGGAGATGCAAATAGACTGTTTAGCCAGCAAGCTGTACAAATGTCTGTGACAAGAAACGGCTGTGACGATGTGCCAGGATCTATGAGGCAACCAGACGGCTGCGGAAGGTGTGGCAGCAAGAAAATCTCAAACATCCATTGTCCTTGTGACGGTGTTCCTGCATCGGGTGCTGTTTTGGGTAATCTAATTTTCACGAATCTTCTGATTCACCTAAATAGGTTGTCCCTTGCTCCTAGGAAGGAAGTAATTATAATTTTTTTATTATCAATCAAGCAAAGAACTGTTTCAAATTTGGTTTAATATTTGTTTAAAACCTTAACCCCTTTGTCAAACGCTCTACTGTTGCACTCAACGTTTGACAACCATTTTTGGTCACCCAGAATGGTCATTTTGGAAGTTGGATCAAACTGGATTAAGGTAAAAAATGTTGGTGGCCGATTTCCAACAGTTCCATTGTTATAGAATGATGGGTAAAACGTTGGATCGTTTGACCATCATACCCTACACTGTTAGCCGTGCGAAACCTACGGTTGGTTGAAGAACGCCAAATTCAATATTACAACATTGTTGACTTCGCAGGATGGTTTCGCTTCTATCTACAATTAAGTACATTTGCAAAATGGATTAATGAAGACAGAAAATGAATTCAGGGTAAAAGAATGTGCACCAAACGCCAATGAAGAGCCTGCGTTGTAGGAATACTTGATCTTCCAATGCCACTCTCACTCAGTCCCTTTTTAATTTGCAAGAAACAATTTCGGATGAACTGTTGGGTGCAATGTTGAATGACATGTTCAATTTTTTGAACAGCAACGATTGAGCAATTTCCAACATCGACGAAGTATGTTAGGTGATTTGTTGGGTGACATGTTGGAACTTTTGAGTAGGGCTTTACAAGACCAATATCACTGGATTTTTCTACCATCATCACCATTTTTAAAAAATAATAGTGATAAATCTCTAATTTCCTTAATAATTAGAACGTTCATTAGAATTTCATGCAAAAATTGAAATGTGTCAAAAAAGTTTCAAGTAGTGTAAGTTAACGATAATTCATTAAAAAGGAGCATATGATTTTTTTCCAATTTATCGTAAAAGGTAAAAACCTAAGAAGTTTAACTAAGGAAAAACCAACTCAGTAGAACTGTTTTGTGCAAAGTCAAAACAAGGCAACAGGAATCTAAAAGGAAAAGCAGAAAACCTCAGATGAATGTAACTTCACGTTTACATTTCCCTGTTGGACTTTGCAAACAATATATTTTTCATGACAAACTAACCGCTTGAAATGAAAAAAGATTTAGAAAGCGCCTCATCAAAGCAGTGAAAAATTTTAAAAGTACCCAGGGCGCTTTTGAGAGAAAAAACGGTATTGGGAGATGGGACAGTAAATGGCAACCGTGATGACTTCATAAAAACCTGCTTTATAAATTGTTGGAATATGAGTACATGAGTAGAATAAAACATGGTGACATGCAAAATCACTCAAATTTGTCAGTGAGAGTTTCTTTCAGTTGTTTTGTTCGAAATTCCTTGTATCAGAAAATAGGACTAAGTATGTTCTAAAATGTTTAGTTTATTCGAAGCCATTTTAGAATTAAAAACAAAATTCCTTTTCGACAGATGAATGTGGTCGATGCAGTGGTGGTACCACTGGTAGAGTATTTCACAAACGAGATTGTGCAAGAAAGTGCTATGCAAATGGAACTCAAAGTGAAAATGTTGTTGATGCTTGTGGCAGATGTCAAAAAAGATCGTTTGTAGGAAAAGACGCAAGGGATTGCAACGGAGACTGTGTGTTTGGGAGAAGCAGAGCTTGCATAAACAAATGTGGCATCTGTGTGGGTGGAAGAACGGGAAAACCACATAACCAAGGTGAACATTTTTTATTTCATCAAAATGTCATTAATAATGTAGGGTTATCAAAAGCATTAGTACGCAATAATTGTGTTTTAATGTCCTGACTATGATATCTTATGCATCTTTCAAATTTTTGATGTTTCCAAGGGTACAAAAGGTCCCCAAAAGAAGTTCCAAAAATCATAACTAGAAAGGCAGATATGAGTTCAAATTTTGGGTCCCAAACACATACATACAAGGGGCTAACAAACTTGGTTGACTCTTTCGATTGTTGATATCAAGCTCTTTGCAGTCTATTACTAGAACAGCATTCGTGCATACATTCTTATTTACATCTGTTATTATGTCGATAGTGTAACTTAAATCGAATTTTTTTAATATAAAAACGTTCGTGGGAAAAGCTCTTTATGTATTTTATTCATCTTTACAAACAAAGGTGTCTAGGACAAGACCGCATTCGTATTATTTCGGTCAATAATTTCTTAGTTATTTGGCTGGTGTCATCGACTGCTTTCATTTGAGAATAATCAGTCTTTTACTCGGCTACTCAGCAAATAGATTGTCAGTGATGGAATGATAGATTAAATAAAAGCATGCTTTGTATAAACACTTGATAACAAGCTCTGCTCAAAACGTCGTTAATTGATAATCTATTTTTTATTCCTAGTACAACTCTATTCAAATTTCTAGCTATTTGCCATTATATTGTTCAACACATAAACTAGTGTATTTATGGAATCTTCATGCTTTGCAAATGTAAGAAAACATAATATGTATTTCTAGTTTACGCGCCAAAACCAGTAGCTTCCAAAATCAAGAATGCTTCTACTTTGATGACAATGACTTTACAGCTGTTGGGTAGACCGTACTTGGACTAGTTTAAAGGAAGCAACACTATGGAAAATTACATCTCATATAGAAATTGGATCTTATCATGAATAAAAAAACAACTCACAAGAGTATATATCAATAAGATAGGTATATTTTGCAAAACAGAATTCACCTGTCTAGTGGCGTTGGTGCTCAAAGAAAGAAATAAGCATTATTCTTTAAAAGAGCTTCACTTTTCGGCTTTAAAAACGTTACATTTTCTCAAATTCAAGTAAATGTATAAAAAAATACTTTGCATAAAAAATAACATCCTGTGTGTAAAAAAAATAGATATTGAGACTTTACCCATATAAACAAGAAGTTAAGTGGGAGAAACTTGTTTCATCAACATTCACCCATGCTTTTTCTGCTATCCTCGCCTATTAAACGATCATTCAAAGTATTCACTAAAATTCCTTACATGCTATCAAATAAGCAATTTTAGTGCTAGTTTCTTCGAGATAAAACCAACACAATTAACTGTTACTGTAATTGCATTGCTGCTTTTGAAGGTCACTGGTTGAAGCCTTATAATGGCAAAAATCTTTTATAGTACATCTAATCTTGACAAAAATGCTACAGTTACTCACGAACATCATTTCATTAAGTTAAATTTCAACATGAATTCAAATCAGTAGTTTTAGTGATCTTTTCAATACGCTCGATTATTCGTTCAATAGTTCGTTCAATTAAATCTTAAATACCTGGGATATTTGATTTGAATCTTCTGATTTCCATTCAATGCATTATAATTACAATTTTATAATGGGTAGTTTGCATAAGATATTTTTTCTGGGTTGAGGCGATCACAGCAGTTCATTCAATTGCATAGTGTGCACTTGTTTCTACAACAAAAGTTGCTTCCATTAGCTGAGCTGGCAAATTTAGAGATGTTGCTGTTGCTTATGTTGACGTTTTAATTGATTGTAAACCTCTTGCAGACATCAACCACTGTGGAGTTTGCAAAGCCAATGCCACCTCTGCGTGTGCAAAGAAACTTGAATTGGTTAGTGAGAAGGAGGTAAATTCTGAATCAATGTTTGAGATCAAAATGAAAGCAGTTGGATTCTCGCGCTTCCAATACTTGTCTTGTACCCTGGAGAAATCTGGAGGGTCGCCGAGGTAATAAAATGATAGTTTCGTTTCCATTGTGGGTACTGTCTTTATCAAAGACACTGCTTTTGAAAATATTGTCTATGCTGGCAAGTACTTTTACTTAAATAAGGTAAAAATTTATCATATCCATAAATAATTTTTAACCTTAATTCGTTAATTTTGCTGAAAAGATAATTAAAGCTTTGTTTACAAAATAGTGTTCCTTGTACAGCTATCTAGAAGGTTTGAACGATACCTGTTGAAGACGTTGCTTGAAAGGAGCTGTTGAATTGAAAATGTTACAAGTTTTTGAATGAAATTGAAAGACGTGTTATTTTTTGCACAACTAATCTAACCTTCGTCACAGCGACATCATCCAAATCGGCAAAGGACTATCTCGACCCTTTATACAACAGAAAAGGACACAACAGAGTGATGATTTGTGTGAAGATCCAGTCATTTCTGAGTACCATGTTCAAATCTATACTATTGTGAAACAAGTCGGTGATTACACAATGAAATGCAAAATCGATGGCGAAGGAAGCGATATGGCCGTTGATGGCGGAGTTTTGAAAGTGACGAGCAGCTCTTCTTCGGTGCAGGGAATTTTTCCGTCAGAAATCGACAGCTGTCAAAATGGCTCTTTTGTTATAAAGGTAAATAGCTTGATTCTTTGATGCCTTTAACTGACTATCTATATATCAATGTCTATTAGCAATCGACAGAATCCATTTACTGGAAAAACCGCTACTGTGTCCAACAGACGGCGCTCATTTTCACCCTTGAACTCCATTAAGTGATGTTTTTAATAATCAAGCGCCACTTATTAGGCAACTTTTACAGGGATGTGCATGGGTTTCTGATTGTTTTATTTCGATTCACAACTGGATATACATATTTTGAGTTTTCGATAAATATTCTGACACTTTTTACTTTGAAGATTGTCTGACGAAAGCTTGACTATGACTTAAAATTTTTGCTCTTTTAAAGCCATTTTCTCATTCTGCACTACCAAAAACGTTTATAATTACGTAAAAAAAACCACGGAGGTTCCACAAGTCTTTTTACAAAGCATTTGAAATGAATTTTCTTTTTCGATTCAGTAAGTTCAAATTGCTTTATATTACCCAATGTTTTTACTAACCTGACTCAGTGACACGGTGAAGATAAGTAAAGCAATTTTGATACCCAAACAAGAGACAAAGTAAGTTGTAGCACAAACATTTTGTTAAAAGGGGTAAGAAAAGTACGTTTAAACCAAAAGCACGTTATTACCGAGTGCGCTAGAAAGGGAATGTTGTGTACTAAATTCATGTCTAATGGATACATTTTTTTTAATAAGTACACAGAAAATTTCTTTGGTAAAAAGTGAACCTTTTTACAGAGCTTCTTTATATAGTTTGCTTATGCAAACTATACAAAAAGGATTTTTATGAAAAAATTATTTTTTGCGACAATTTGCTTTGAATTTGTTTCAGGGATCTGGATTCCAGAACTCTGTCAGTTTGGCTTGCGGTGCATCGTGCGAGAGGTATTGTGATTTCAAGACCAAAGCAAGGTTTATCAATGAATCAGCCATTCAATGCAGCATAATCATAAGCAGCAACAGAAAATCTTGTTATGCTCAGATGTTCAATCTACATGTTCTGAAGAGCTCGGCTGTGCGGCCACCGCCATTTGCAAAATCGTCGCCGACCGTATCCGTACGCTGCCCACAACCCAGGGCAATCTCGGCTGCATTCTCTACCGGCATGAGACGGCTGCTAATCAATCTTGATAAACCAGCGTCTTTTGTTGCGGCAAGTCAAGGTGCAAGTCGGGATAAAGGGAACGTGAGACCAAGCTGTGAGTCTTTTTTCCATCATACGACAGTCGAAAAGCTTGGCGGTTCACGCTGTCAACTGACGTACAAGAGGATTATCATAAACATCGCAGTTGGTTCAATCTTGATATCGACAGCTAACGGCTCCAAGGTCCAGTTAACACTCAATAGAGAAAATTTGAAGTGCCTCAGGGAAGAACAGTATTCTGTACTCAAAGGCGAAAGGTTGCAAAAAGTGGATATCAGTTTGCCGGGAACCAACATCCAAGCAAAAATAAGTGGCCAGTCGTCAATCGGTACGCAATTACAATTTCATCTGTTCTTGGTAGGAATCTTGTTCATGCTTTGTTACTTTCATCCCATGCAAGATATAAATGGCTGATCAGATTAAATATTATTTCAAGTTTGATATTAAGAAATATTAATCTTTGCTTAGTATAGTGAAATAGATCCAAATGTAAATTACTTATTCATATAAAAATCAATATATCGTCCAATTGAATACCCAGATAAATATTATTTCATCGTAAGACATTTTTTTGGTTAAAATATTTGCAAAACGAATCATTCTCTTTGCTAGGAACGTGCGAAAAGACAACTTTCAATGGTATAAAATCTTCTGGAGCTGGTGGTGGAAAGCTGAAATATAGTTGGGAACTTCTGGAAAAGGAAAATAGAAGCACTGTGGTCCAAGCAGAACAAAGAAGATCTTGGTTCAAAGTAAAGTAAGTGCTATCAAAAATATATTTGATGTGAAATATTATCGATCAAAAAATCACAAAATTGAAATATACACAAATTAATCTTTTTTAGCACGATGAAATTTGGTAAAATTTGATTTTGATTATTTTCACTCTGAAGAAATTGGCCCCATTGCAATTCAGACATGTCAAGTTAAAGACAAAATGTTTTGTTTTAGCGGAAAGACGCTAATTGCGAATAAAGAATACATCCTTAAACTCTGCGTAAGAAATGTATTTGGCCAGCAAAACTGCATGGAGAAAGAGATCAGAACTATTGATAACCATAATTCTACAATGTTGGTGAAAATTTTAGGCGATCAGCAAAGGAAACTAAAAGGAATGAGAAGATACCACTTAAAACGTAAGTAGAAAAAGCTATGAACGAAACTAAATATGAACAACTTTGTTTCTATAAATTTTCACGTGAATGTTAACTCAAAAATTCGAATTCAAAAGTATTTTCTATCCAATCGTTTCTATCCAAATGACAATAAACATTTAATTGTTTATATTTCAAATGATTTACAATTTCTATAGCAATCGCAAGAGTTAGCCAATGTCAGACAGGAAAAAAGCCAACTTCAATGAATTTCTTGTGGGAAGTTATTGGCCTAGACCAAATAATTGTAAAGAATTATGAAGGAAGAAATCTGCTGGTCAAGCCGGGAGATCTTGAGCCTGGAAAGGTATTCTTTTTTATGTAGATATTTCAAGGTAGTTGGAGTGTGACTTTTGATTATCTTTTCACAAAGTCTTAGTGATTTAAAGCAGGTTGCTCAGGTTTCTTTCATTGCAAAGATACTAGCTTTAAATAATCAAAAAGTTTATTAACCAAGTTAAAGAAATAACACGATAATTTTACTATGACATATTTCTAACATACTGTTCGTACAATTTTTAATTTGTTCCTGCATAAATATAATCAAATTCTCTCCCGTAGAATTACACATTGAAAGTTGTTGCAAGGGCAACTTTGGATTCAGGCAAAGTGTTGACGGGTGAATCTTCAATCAAAGTTGAAGTTGATGGATCACCTTTGAAAGCCAAGATAAGAGGTATTGATTTGTCAAACTGCTATATCCTTTCAACCAGTGTTTTACAACCGTTTTTTATATACGGTACATTTTTTCATTGAAAATTCGTGCGCCACCCTACCATCAGAAAATATTAACAATGAAACTCTGTGGCCTATATTCACAATATAAAATCGCTCTCATCGAAGTATCTTGGATAGGAATAAAAAACACAAAGAGAATGATGTAATATGGAAAAGTATTACATAGCTGATCACCAGACTACACAGCACGGCACATTATTTGCGGATAGCGATTAGTTTTTTCAGTTTTTAAGACCATAAAGGTGAAAATTTAAATTTTTTTACTGCACACAAGACATTATCTCGAGGCACAGTTGTTGAAAAACACGGTTTATTCCACTGGATATCAAATTTCTCCTCTCAACTATTGAAGTTTTGCATTTCAATTTGAAATTTTGTCTTTCATAATATTTTTAAGAAAATAAAATGAAAAACTATAATATAAGCACATAAGATAGAAATATAGATACTCAGAGCAAGCTTTAACGGAGTCATTCACGTACGCACCTTAAATGTACAGATCTTTGCAAATTATAAAGTTTTATAACGTTAGTTGTAAATATTTTCTCGGAAAATTTTAACTAATTACTCCTAGGACTTGATTTTTTGACAAAGCATAGATTTTTACAAACGAGAGTACTCAAGAAAGGGTACATCTCAGCTCGACCACTGCTCTAACTAAATTGGTTTTTTTCGTTTTCTTCTGTCAAGGTGGAAAGAAAATGACTATTGGTTGTAAAGACAAAGCTGTGTTCGATGGACGACCATCAATTGACCCTGATGAAACAAGTCAGTCTGCGAGGTATGCTTGGGAATGTACAGAAGAAGGCGGAGAGCCATGTTTTGAAAAATCCAATCCGACAAAAAGGCTTGTGCTGGAGGAGAAAAGTCGCATTGAGTTGAATGCTGACGAAATTCTTGAATGCAAAAAAAGGTATGACTTCACTTTCAGATTCAAAATTATTTCACAAGAGTAAACCATAGCAAGTGTACTCGTGCCAATACAAAGAATGTTATTTTGCCTAAAGTACAATCCGAAGCAGGCAAGAAGAAAGGCCTTTTCTTTTCAAGGAGCAAAGGTTTTTAATAAATTAACAGACAAAATGAAGAGTGAAACTTTAATTTCAAGAATTAAGACTTTTTGTAAAAATTTTAATATTTTATTTTCGTCATTGTTACTTTAAATGTCAATTTCAGACAGGTCCTTTATTCATAACAGCACGTTGTTACTGAACAAATTTAACCTGTATAAATATGATATTATTATTATTATCATTATTAATTGTGGTTGTTTTTTCTCAGTTTTCTCTTTTACGTTGCGATTGTTAAAGTCATATCTTGTAAACACAGTTCTGCCAGTTGCAAGCTACCGATGTAATAGAGAGATTTGTAATTGTCGTTAAATTGAATTGAAATGAAAAGCTTTCATTTATATTTGACCTAAAATCGTTTCAAGTTCTTACGCAGTTTTTAAATCTACAACATAATGCTAACGATTTGAAGCTAAATGCGTTATTAACAACTGCAAGCTCTTACGGTTTGCTACAATTGACATTTTATTTTGCATATTTTAACTTATGTCTACTTATGTATTATGTCTACTTATATATACTTATGTCTACTGCAGCTATGTGTTCAAATTGACATACTCCAAAGGTGAGAGGCAGAGTTCGTATAGTGTAAATGTGAATTTAAAGCCCGGAGAGCCAGCAGAAGTGAAACTTGATCAGAAAAGAAACAGAAAGAAGATCATCGTAATAGGTTACATCAAAACGACGACTACAGCGAACACAACTTGGAGCAGCATTGAACAAGAAGGTGCAAACTCTGCTAAGTTTATTTCATATTTTCTTAGTATCTTTCTTTGATAAAGCGATGAAGTCTGCTATTAAAGATATTTCGTGACTCAGTCTGTACAAGTGTCAAAGAGATACCTGGCATATTTCAAGCGAATGGTTGTTAATGTTTTGCGCAAATAAATTATGAAAACAGACTATTTCCTTACCAACAAAAGATACAGAGGACCAGAGCTATTTCTCTTCTGAGTCTTTTTGCAAAATTTTCCAGATGTTTGAGTATCGTGAAAGAAAATATGTTGTAGCTACGTTTATATCTTATAGTTTCAACCAATCAGAAATCATTAAACACATCTAGTATTCCTTAAAGACCGCAATTTGTTAGCTCAGTTCCCTGTGATGGTTATCTATTACTGCGATTGCCCCCAGATGAGTTTAAATGGTCTTAGCTTGTAAAACATACCCAATTTTTTAGTTGATTTTGTTACCATATATATACACATATATGAATGTCAACTTTGCATTTTCAGGCTACACAAAACTGGACCTTTCTGACCAAAGCATTGTCAGATTAGTAGGTTCTGAGTTTGTTAAAGTCAGAGGACCCCGCCAGAAGACATTCCGAAGGAAATTTTTGGTAATAGACAGCGAATTTCTACCTGAAGGAGAGAAATACCTAATCCAGTTGAATGCAACTAATGAAGATGGCTGGAGTACAGCACACATTGTTGTTACAACACCGTCACCACCGACTAAAGGTAAGCTCAAAAAGACTTGTTGTAAAGGACTGCGTATCAGACCAATACTTTTATTACATGTACTGACAAAAGTCATCTAACAATAAGGTGACAAGAAGTTCTTTGATTTTCACCAACTGCACCTTTATTCTGAAACTATTTCTTTCCGTTGTTATGTCTAGTAGTTGATTTGAAGCAGTCAGGCTGCAAGACACTTTAATTTCTGTGCTCCTAATAATAATCTACCAATAGGTCAGTAGTTAAAACCTCTCTGCCAATAATTACCTTAAACATGGGTTAATCATTTCAAAAAATGTTTTATCTCTTACAGACGTACTCATGCAGACTTTTCTTGACTGAACAATGTTGTAAAAAAACGATAAATGATGTAAATTATTTTGTAAAAACATAACTATCTTTCATAACAGTTTGGAAACAAATTAGACAAACAGACTAGGTTTTTTGATAACAATATATTTAGATTTTATATTCTACTGAAGTATGACATTAGTTTGTGTGATTACCGACATGTTTGTCTGAAAGGTGAGATAATTGTGGAGCCAGCTAATGGAACAGCCTTGAATACCAGTTTTACGATTACTCCTGGTGATGGCTGGGTACAAAAAGACGAAGAAGAAATTAGATACGAGATTGGATATGAAATGGAAACATCTGAGGGGAAAAAAGATGTAATATTGAGGCCGTTCTCGGAACAAAATTTCATTGATGGAGTACAACTGCCCCCAGGTAGGTTGCATAAAATAAGACTTAAGAATTGTCAAAACGGTGAATAAATAAATAACAGAATTTCAAACAAGCTTTGTCTTGCAATATTCTGAAAAACATCAGCTTTAAAATAAAATTGAAAGATAGTTCTTATCAACAGGTTTGATTTTAAAAGTTTAACTTAGTAATGTAATTTTTTGTGCTGAGACTAAAGAGTAATTTAGCGCTATGGATTTCTTATTGAAGAAAATATTCTATGCTCTACTTAACAGGAGATAACGCTAGGAACAGCACTATAAAGCTGTATGTGAAGGCAAAGAATAGCGAAGGAATGACTGCAAAAGCAACTATAGCAGTGAAGGTGAGACAGCCAGAAGCAATCAGTTTAGAAAAAACAAAAGATATGCTGGACATGGCTGACCAGGCAATCAAAGAGAGAGACATGTCAAAAGCAGTTGGTAAGATGATTATTTTATAGAATGATAGTCGTCACATTATTCAGCAATAGATGACAGCAAATGAAAATGAAATAAGTATCGATAAAAAACGCGTTTTATTGAAGGAGAACTCATCGTGACCGACAATTTACTTTCTCTATAGAGATTTTTGAGCAAGCGTGACTTTCAAGAAAAGGTTGAAGCAAACACATCTTGTATTAAGCTAGTTCGTATCATTTACTAGAATGTTATTTGTGAGGAAAAAATGCAAGTATTTAAAGTTTGTAAGAAGGATTTAAGGATTCTTTTGGCTTAGAATCACAAAATGTTTTATTGAAGCTGAGCAAAAAATTAAAGTATCATATTAAAAGAAACAGTATACGTTTTGTAGGACTCCTTGCTACAATGGCAGAGACAGCCAAATCTGTGACTATGGATTCACCCAGCGATACCTCAATCAACGAAGATCTCACTAAACAGGTAAACTTGGCCTATTTTGCACTTTACTCTCTCAGTCAATATACTCTCTTTTCTTATTTTTGTCATATGTTAGCTTGTTTTTGCAATTCTTCATTACTATTTCGTCTCTAAATAACGAGCTAGAATTTTCAGCATCTGAAATCAACCACTTAGCTTCTATTCAGTTCCTCTTCGATCTTCTCTCCATATCTGTAGTTGTGGGCGTATTTTCATTTAGTTTAAAAAACTCTTTTGTTCATGTCTAAAAGATGATTCGTGTAAACGAGAAGGGCTTTTCAATTGAATCAGCAGCGAATGAGTTGATGCAGTGGATAAGATCCACTTTAATCATTTTAAATGTAATTATTTATATGCATATTTGAATGTATAGGATATTATTTACACAACAGGTATCATCCATATTGGAACAAAGTCCTTCAGATGAAACAAGACAAGCTGCATTGACTGTTTTAGAATCAACGACACTCCCAAAGGAAGGAGTGGAATTAAAAGGAGAGACCAAAGAAAGCATTGGTGCTCAAATTAGCAGGGTGTTTGTCACAAGAGAGAAAGTCAATGAGCCATCTGTAAGTAAATGGATGCAGTTGTATTTGTTTTTGATTGGATGATTTAGATTGATTCCTATAGTACAGAACATTGAAGATGGCCTTCTACCAAAGAATTCCCTTAATTTATTTTAACCATGCTATCTTTGGTAAAGTACTTTGATATGTCAGAAATATGCTTCTAACTACATTGAAAGATTAATCTTGGTTTCATCTTTCTTGTCAGTAGAAACAGAGAGAATATCAAATGGATGCTGAAACCTTAAAAGATGCACAGTTTGAGTTTTCATCTTCTAGAAGTATTTTAAACGAATTTTGATCGATGTCAAACATAAAATGTTTATTTCAGACATCTAGAAGACGTAGAAGGAGCGCCGAGCAAGGCACGCAATCCCAAGAGACATTTACTGCAAAGACGAAAGAAGAGGTGATAAAGCATTGCTTTCTTGTGAATTCAAAAGCTATCTCTCACTATTTTGTTGAAAGAAGCATTCAAGCAACCAAGAATAACGAAAATCTTTGCGGTAAAAAGAGAGCAGGGGCCTGTTCCTGGCAAATCATACTGATTTTTTAGCCGATGGGATTTGTTTTATATGTTTATTCAAACCCTCAAGATGCTTTTATGCTTTCTTTAGACTAAGAAAGTTTCACTTTTTTTTAAATAAACGTCTTGATTTCAAAAGATTTATGTCATTTATGGCAAGTAATAAGGAACATTGTACTTTTTTAGGTCGATTCAACAATGACCATTTTTGATAATTTAATTGATGAGCACACATCAGGAAGCTATCAAGATAATTTGAAAGACAACTTCACCACTACTGTGCCTCAATTGCTGCGGTCTCTTTGTGCTGGTACAGTGACAACTGGCGACTATCTCGTTTCCAAGAGTAATCTCTCAACCATACGAGCAAACCGGCTTCCGGGATTCACGTTCGATTCAGAACACGTGAATGTGAGCCATAACGATATTGGTCCACAAGTGCTCCTTGGTTCTCACTTCAAGAAGATTTATGAAAGTTGGAATTGCTCTAAGAGCGGTCTGCAGTGTACTGAGGTCTGCGCCGCATCAGTATCGGTAAGTGAACCTGTGTCCGTTGCGAATTGCTTATTCATTCAATGGAAAAGCTTTTAACTGAAAGTGCGATTGCCAACATCCGCGATGTATTTTGTGCATTTTAACGAATCTTTTGCGCAGATTGTTTGAATGGGAGCGATCATTATCATGTCACTAAATTCTATCATGTGAAGAAAAGAAACAGCTATCCAAACGTCTTAAATGCGCCTGTTGCGCATCAATTACGCGCATGTCGCGAACTAAAATGTTTTATACTTCCTCTTTAAATTTCTACTACATATAAATTGCACCAATAAATTATTTTAAAATAAGTGGACTGAAATAGCGCCATGTATCGGGTCTTTAACAAGAGCTTAAAAACAAAATGTTCTTGACATTAACAAATAAGTGTTTCTTAAATCCCTTGTTTACAAAATCAATAATGTATGTTTTAATTTTGCAGTACCACTACAACATGTTTCCAGGCGAATTTGCAGGCAGAATCTCAGACGTCGTAAAGATAATGTTGATCAACCCTGAGAGCTACGAAATTCAGAAACACGAAACAATTTCACCTGCAGTCCTGTTCAAGATGACCCTAAAGGAAGTCCCAGATGACCAACATTATGTAGAGGTAGGAAAACGTGGATATCAAACATTTGTGTAATATCTTGAGCTAACATTAAAAAAAACTTTATGCGAAAATATTTTCTGTTTTAAAGCTGCTAGAAGCTATTTTGATGCTGAAAGTCACCTGTGTAACGTTCTGGGGTTATTCTTACGACTTTGAATATATGGTCCGTAAGCATACCCATGGGTAAGACCAAAGGGGCTGCGCCACGAATAGACTAGAAGTTGGTTTATCCTCTATTACTCCAACAGCTAGACTGACCAAACAATTCTCTTGTCAAAACAACAACAAAACACATTTCTCTTTTGAATTTGCGACGATACATTCTTGATAGGGGACATCGTTTCGCTGCGACGAACATACCGTCTTGCAGACTCTGAATTTTCAATTTGATTGTGATAGCACACAACCAAAACTTTACTAAACTGTCTGAATACAAAAGCAATCGTTTCACCTGAAAGTCCAACGCACTGTGCGAAATAGTGTCTCGTTGTAAACCTCATTTTCAGGGAGTTCCTCACAAAATCGTTAAAAAGTTGTGAAAAATTTATTTTCATACTTCTTGAACTTTTATGTTTAATGAATAAATGCTAGTCTAAAATGTGCGTTGATCTCCTTTGAACCTAGTGCAGAGCATGGAATGCAGCCGGTTCAAACTGGACTAAAGATGGATGCGCTACTTGGTATAAAAGTGGAAATACAGCAACATGTAACTGCACCAAGTTGAAAACAGTTGCTGTTTTTAAGGTTCAATTGCCCGTTGTCACCACTTTCTTTCCACCCACTACAATACCAGGTAACTAAATTTCCGCTTCCAGTCACATATAATTAGCGCTTGTATTTTCACAGAATGCTTTATTTCTAAGGACTGGTGACTCGTTATTGTGAACTTCAATGCGTAGTTATCTAAGTTAACTAACTTAAAGGCATTTGACACAGGTAAAAGTGGCTTACAACCACTCGACCATCAGCGGTTGTCCAATCAAATTTCGCTCAAAGGAAAGCACGTGAACAGTTTCCACCTTTCTGCAAAATGGTAAAGTCCTGGAGTAGCGCATAGTGGTTTCATGTGAGCAATTTCCAATTCCTTTCATACGCGCGTGCTCTGATCAATTTGGCCTAGGTTATTTTTGGATTCGCTGTACTTATGCATGTCAAATGCCTTTAACCTAGAAGAAAAGTCTTGTTTATATGGTTAGACAATTAATTTGAGGCAACATATAATTTTCAAAGTGCACGCTTACTTTGTCACTTGAATAATAGCAACAAAGAAAGTTCTTTCTCTCGCTTGTCAGCATACGGTAACTCTATAGTCACGTTATGATATTCTGTTGCTATTACACAATAGTTAGTTAGTTAGTCAATCAAAAATTTGATATTTTTCAAGATTCATCGCCTACACAATCAATGCATCGCAATGGTTCACAGTATATATCTAGCAACGAGACAAACAGACCAACGAATCCACGAACCCGCTCAAATCCGTCTCCAATTCAAACCACAGGAAAAGTTGATGTTCAGCTTCCAATTGTGGTGAGTACGACGCACAAATCCGTTATTCGTGTTACTCAGTCCCAAGAAAGGTGAAAGAAAGAACAGCTATTGCTCGAGCTCAAGAGATTGTGACTGTGATTCTAATGTTCTGATTTCCATTCACATTCTTTGCGCTTACTTTACTTGCCGTCTTTGCACCTTCAACAAATTATACCACTCATGGGTTTGTCATGTCAAACACTCAAACAAGCTATTTGTCATTTCATGAATATAAATAAGTTACTGTCTGAGGGCCATTGTTGTAGGAACTGTCTAAGGGCCAGATAAAAAAATTTTTATGTGCTGCCTGAGCAAACATTTGCCGAAAGTATGAAACATTTTTAGACAATCAAGTCCGATTTTTAAACTTCTCATTAATTTCTTTTAACATTCTGTTATTTTGATTAAAAATGTTCAGCAACATCTTCTCCTCGATGGGTGTATAAGTAGTTTTGAGTTTTGATGCCAATGCTACATATGTTTATTCAAGGTATCATTCAAATTCCCTGTGGATTTCGAAGCTTTCAGTAACAAAGTTGATGATCTGAAGAAAGCAATCGTCGATATGCTGTCCATGAAACTGAAGATATCTAAGATGCGTATTGCCAACTTGGAAGTAAGAGCCGGAAGCATAATTGTCACGTTTACTCTTCTTAACAATACTTACCATAACAGTGAAGGCAATATAAACGAAGTCAAGAGTTTATTGGTTTCAATGGCAAATAATGGAACACTCAACTTGGTTTTTGACGGGAAAAGTTTAGTAGCAGAGGGTGCAAGCCTCAAATTTACAAGCCCTGCCGTCACGCAAGCACCAACTCCCAGTAGCAAGCAGGAAACTTCCAGTAAAACTATTATCATTGTAGCTGTAGTTTCATCTATTGTGCTGGTTGTGGCTGTGTTCATCTTAATAGGGTGCTACATGAAGAACAGACAAAATAACCAAAAAACAGATCAATTTGCAAAATCAAACATACTCTTTGCTGATAACATAAAGCTGCAGGAGCGGGATCCATCTCCAGAGTCAATGGGCACTGATAACCAGAGGTTCTTGAGCAGTCCAAACGAATTCAAGAGCTCTTTTGAAAACCCCGTTGCAACTAGCCCTTCTCCTGAAGAACCTCGTGTTGTAACCCCGATGAGAGATGGGCCTCCTGCTTCGGATAGATCCAGTGCTGGCACACCAGGTAAGCACATTTCTTATTCCTGTAAGGAAGTAGAGGAGAATCGATGAGACTAAAAGTGTGAACTCAAATTCAAGGAAAGTGGGCATGCATGTTCGGCAATGTTTCTGCATTGATCAAGATTTTCTATACTGTTGAAAATCGAAAGAATAGGTTTCAATCTTTTACGTGCCATTCGCAGAGCTGATTTGTCAAATTCTTCGTATTTTTACTTTGGATTTTCCTATAATTCTTTTAATCAAGCTACTGATTTTATAAACGTCCAGCTACTGATCTCGGTTATTTGAAATCTGATGCCTTTCTGTATGACTAAATATTGTCTGAAACTACATCTCAAGTTGATTAAATTTTTTTTCCAACTATGTTTCTTGGTCTATTTAGTTGTTTTTTGAAGGAGATCCTAAATGAGTGAAGCCTGAAACCAGACTTTATAAATAAAACAAACCTTACTGATACTTAATCTTATCTCTGTTTTCAAACCACATTGAACGTTCTTTCTGCACTGTAGAACCAAGGATCTTTCAAGTTTTGTAATCGAAGCCGCAATCACGAAACCGTATTTTTTGCAGGTGCAATGGTTTCAGTTGGGATTGGCTCATCTGCATCTCTAAAGAAGTCCTTGTTCAACACATGAAGCATTTAAGCTGAGGGAAAAGACCCTGGTTTATTTAGTAGCATATCAAGATTTTGTAAAATAGATGCACTAAACCTTAACTAAAAATAGGTTTTAAGTAGTAAAGAGCACATGAAAAACCTACAAAAGTCTGCAACATACTTCTAAGCAACAGTCACATTTATTGCGATATTTTGCAAGCAGCTTGAACATTTTAAATTTCACACACTAGCTAGTTAAAAGTCTTTTTCGGTATAAAAGTAGCTGCATCTTTCTGTTAATAAATTCTAGCATTTAAGTTATGTAGCGATTTTGAAGTGTGAATTCAGGGCCGGTGAAACGTGTTTCACAGTACAGGGGCCAAAGTGGTAAACTATGGAAAGTACTAGAAAAAGTCACCTGGATTGACAGCATGATAAATTTTAGAAGCATGGTATTCAAAAGATGGCCAGAAACTACAATGGCTCTCTAATAGTTTTGATCAAGAATAGTTCTAGGTAGTTTTTCAAGCCTTCAAGCCCACTATGTCCCAAAATTTTATGTATTTTAATATTGAAATGAAATAGGAGAAGTCTTGTCAAGTTTTATAATAACCTTTATATTGGAGCGAGTAAAATAATTTTTTGCATGAAATGAAAATAAGATGATGATGAGAAATGAAGAAAACAGAGTTTAGCAATAAAAAACATGAAAATAGAAATATCAACAGAAAAACTTCATCGACTAGAAATGAAAGATTAAGCAATTTTGTAAAGTTTGGGAATTATTTTGTAGAATCTCATTGCAAAAGTTTTAAGGAATAAATTGCCTTCTAATAAAAACCAAAAATTTTCAGACTGGGCTCGTCAATACGAATTTCAATAGAATTTAACACTTTGGCTAGATTTTAACAATGAATACTTCGATTTTAGGGTTAAGACAAGGAAGAATAGTATTATTTGAGCTTGCTTAATTCTCCCTCTACTACAAATGTTTCAAGATTTGCATTTGCTCTTTTTTGGCAGTACAGGATCATCAATAAAATCAGACTCTGATGCTTTCTTCACGGTACTTCACGGTACGGTACTTTCAAAGAAAAATCTGCCAATTCTTTGTTTCTCAAGTTCTCAAAACTATTTTCGGGCGACCTTTTTGAACAGCGAAAAACATGGATTCAGCTCTTCAATATGGACCCTTCCTCGCCTAAAACAGTTTATAATAGACCTATTTGTTGTATACTATACTTTTTACTGTAATATCTAGTGGTTCTCTCTTTCTGAGCTTTCTGAGTGATTTTAGAAAGATATTCTCTCTTTCTGAAACGTTTTTGAGGGTTTTAGGCCATAGAAATAACGAAACCTTGTCATATGGCATTTGGAACAAGTTATTCAAAATCAGTTTCTTTAGAAATTCCTAGAAGAAAAAACTTCGCAAAGATTGTACAGTTGTTTGTAACTGGCCATCAAATTTTTAAAGATGTTAAAGAACTTGAAGAATGATTCAGTTTGCTCAATCAAATTAAAAACTATGGGCAAAGAACTTTTAAGCACAATAAATTACAGAATGGTACACGAAATTTCTTTCTGCTTTTGCCTGAAAATTTTATTTTGCTCTGAAGGAAAGTGGCTTTCCGGTCCCCCGGCACCCAACACCATTTTTCCGGCTCTGCAATTAGTTTTGTAGACAAAGGTTGGTTAACTTATTTTGTAATCGATAAAAATTTGACATTTGAAACTGGTTTTCGGTCACACTTTTTACTTTTCTCTTCGTTATAATTTCTTCGAAAACCTTCGTTAACTATTTCTTTAACTAGCACATCAAGCTAGATTTTAGTAGGGGGCTGCCCACTGTTCCATGGGGGGGGGGGGGGGTACTCACTTCTTTTATATATGGCAGGTCCAAGTCAATATTTGGGGCCTGAGACTTCAGAGAAAAAATATATTTAGGGTCTGTAAATTACAGCTTAAGAAATATTCAATATTTGGGGTCTGAGAATTACACCTTAAGAAAAAATCAATATTTGGGGCCTGAGAAGTGAAAACGAAGTTGTAAAAGAAAACCAAATGTTAGAATGACAACCTTATCGCAAAATCATATTCAGAGATTGCCTACAATTAAATGATTCGAACAGCTCTTCATTACTGCGATAGTTATCTAATTACATTAAAACCACTCAATTGTAAGTCAGCTATTACTCTTAGATTCCGAATAAACGGGGGTGGCACTTATCAAATTTCAGTTTTTTCAATCCCCCAAGCTTATCACGACCCCCTCTTGCTTATTAAATTTCAAAGACTGAAAGGATTTTTTTAACTTCTTCCCTTTCTTTTCCTTGGTTATTAGGACCCCTGTTTATTTGATCTTAGAAATATTTCCGAACCCCCACCCGTTTCTTAAGACCCCCGTTTATTACGAACCTAAGAGTAAGCGGCACAAGAATAAGAACCGAACATAATCATTAAGTATACGTGACAAGCATCTAATAAGTGAGAGGGCAAGATCGAAAAGGGGCACATGGGCACGACCAGAAACAGTCAAAGCCTTTAAAATGCGGAAGGTATCCAGATCAGTTTGGCATCGTATATTAAAATTATTCGCTGGTATCTCCACAACTCTAATTTTTTATAACAGTTTGCTAGAAGTAAAAAATGTCCAAGGTTCCTTCGAAATACTGAAAAATCAGAATATTTTTTGACTAGTGCCTAATTAAAAAGGAGACTTTTTCCATCTGGAAGGGGCACATTTGCATAGTTCGTAAAAATGTGAGGGGCAAGGCCTCTCTGGCCCCTGGTTCCTACGTCCCTGGTCCTAGGTCCCTTGGATTAGTAATATCAAAAACTAGTGTTTGTGTGTGTTACATTACGTCCAACTCGTCATCTGGAGCTTATTGAGATGTGAATTCTCCTTCCATCGTCATCAATGTCTTATATTCCACGTAATCTGTTGAAATGGCTTTCTAATGATAAAGTAACGCACTCAGTGGGTAGTGACCACTATCTTGCTCCATGTTCATTTCTACACAAAACATAACATTGTGTATTGGCGCTTCAAAATTTCATTTGAATATTGATAACCCCTGTTTTCTGTTTGCAAAACGTTAACTTTGAACATTATTTCAGGAAGAGGCTCCTTAATATTCACTAGCCTCACATAATCTATTTTCTTTGATCACCCGCTATTTGTCTCATGCATTCTCAAAATTCTAATGACTTTTCCGATCAAAAATTCATTACCTTTATCATCTTTGATTGCAATGAAAATTTAAAAGTCCGATTGAGTAGTTGTCGGTCAGTGTTATATCAGTCTTGTCATTACCAGAGGCAACTTCTCTTACCCTTGTTAACCTGTTAGCAGATATTTTCCCATGCGCTGCTAGCTCTAAAATTTCTGGTGTCTTATACTCATACACTTTAAATTCTGGTACCTATATTTTAGGCTGATATTTTCGTGTTTGTGCTCCTCCATCTAGTTCTTCTGAAAGCTGAGTCTGCACAGTGTTCCGACATTCATTGATCAAAGCATTATCAATGATCCTGGATGCATCTGTATCATTACTCTCTTCAGTTGTTACAGTTCCGTTCTCCATATCATATCCGATCAAGTTATCCATTGTAATGTTTTCACTAAACCCTAATTCGTCTTCACTGCACATCTCGTCAAACCCTAATGTAAAGGGTTTGAGCCTGAAAGGTTTAGTAAAAAATGCATCATTGTTACAGGCCGACAGATTTTTGTGTGAATCAACCTCTTTTGCTAGCTTTCTTCCCAGTTCATAGCCAGCTCTTCATCTTTCTAATAACTCAGCTTTACTTGGATATTCTCTCAGCTTCATTTATATTCCTGTTTTGAGTTGTTCTCTTTCCTCTTCGTTCTATTGTTTCACCCAAATATTATCTTGCTTGCAATG
The DNA here is from genome assembly GCF_057945365.1 of Rhopilema esculentum. Classification (NCBI taxonomy): domain Eukaryota; kingdom Metazoa; phylum Cnidaria; class Scyphozoa; order Rhizostomeae; family Rhizostomatidae; genus Rhopilema; species Rhopilema esculentum. Next base: position 78,771 of record NC_142818.1, on the reverse strand, counting down.
TGCTTTTCGCAATCTAATATTTTGATTTGATGATTCAATTTGACTAAGTCGATTCATGGAATTCAAATTCCTTACCATCTCCATAATTGTGTATGTATGTTTGTTTATTACAGAGGACCCATTTTGGCTGAAGCAAACTTCAACAGCGTCTATCCCAGTAAGGTGCAGATGACATTCTAAACATGAATATTGTTCACTAAAGATGCTAATCATCATAACTGCAAAGTGGCATGACAGGACAATATCTTGAAATGTTTCTCGCGTGATAAAATTCTGTTTCAAATTAAGATTTGGATGCAATATTACATAATTTCGCCAGATACCCAAAAACGTCACAACTAGGGCTGCATTTAAAACTCTTTCCTTCAAATCTGCTTTCAAGCCAATAAAGATTTTCATTTTTCATTTCATTTTTTTTCTTTTTATAATATTTAAACAGGTTAAAGGTTCATAAATATGTTTTTCAACCTGACCTGTTTAAAAGAATAGAATAAGAGCTAATGACTATGTTAAAATACTAGTAACAAAAGAAATTTACCAATCAAACCTAATTTACAATATTTAATAATACTAAGGCTATAAAAAGTGAACGTAAAGATGAAATAAAAGTTGTCCCCGACTATAGTTGTACCATATGGTGTGTAAATTTATATGAGTGCCTTGCACTGATGGGTCATAGATGCTTTTCTCGTTATCCCCTGTAACAATTTTTTTCAAAAACTTTCGTACAGACGGGGAACAGGTTCTTTGAGCAGTTGCCCAATTTTGACGATCTTTCTTGTTCACATCTGAATCTTTTAAACTATGTTCGTGTTTTGAGAATGTGTCAAGGACAGGTCGAAGATAATTTCTGTGTACAGGATATCTTCCTATTCTTAGATCTCTAGTCACAAAATCCAGTCGATTGTCTAACTTTTTATGATTATGAATATGACCATTTGGTCCACAATAACCAAGCACACGGTCTGTTTTTTCATCATATGTTGGCTTTCCAATTATGCCTGTCTCGCCTTCCGCTTTTAAACATGGTATACTTCTGGATTCACCTAACAGTTCTTTGCAATTTCTGTAAAGGCAGGCAATGAAATTCAAATTCTTTGCAGGGTTAGAAAGATCATAGTCAAATGAGTTCTTTTCTGTCCATGATTTAATTGTGTCAACATGTAGGCCATCAAGATTATCAGCTAATAAGCTACAGATTCGAGGCCCCCCAATCATCAATGCTGATTCAAATAAATCTGTGTATGTAGAGTTATCCTTGGACTGGTATCGATGACCTTTCAATTTTTTTGACAGGCTTTATGATATGGTTGTAATTATGTTAATTATTCCTTCCTTATTGCAAAGCACTCCTTTTTTATGCAGTGATTGAGGTTTACTGCAACCTCACCAAAAGGACCTTTTTCAGTAATCATTTTGCACTCTTTTTACAGTCTTTCGGCTCCCTCTTCAACAACTTCTAATTCATCACATGCAACTGTTTCTATAAAACGCTTTGCCATTGCAAAATATAATTTTACTTGATCGACGGCAGCAGCACATGGCATATCATGGCCTAAAATTGCATAAACAATAGCTCTATGGGTGGGTGATGTTCGCAAATGAGTTTTCACACATTCTGGGATGCTACTAACTGCAGAAACACAAATGGGGCAGTGGATGACTTCTCTTTCTTTACCACTGGTTACAACAGAGAATAAACATTCCATTCCATATATCCTTTAGTGTTCTTGTCTCAATTGAGGAACATGAAGATTTCTTTTATGTTTTGATAAATATGCTATCTTCAGAAGGTGAAACTTCCTTCCTGTCTGATACATCATTGAATGAGTCCTGCTGGAGGTCGCGATTATCCAGAGATGTATTGCCAATGTGACTGTTGGAATGTTGCTCCTCTGCAAAGGTAGTTGACGAGTCTGAAGCGATCAGTGTATCTTTAGAACTTATTGAATTCTGGCTGTAATTTTTGGTGCAATTATCTAGTTTTGCCTTATTTCTTGTTCATCTGGGGAGTAGTTTCAAAGCCTGTTTCACACTCCAAATTTTGCAGCGCTGATACCTTTTCTCTAGAACTTATTGACGTTTTTTTCAAAGTGTAAAAAGCAATAAACTTTGAAACATTATCTTCAAAAATTGCACTGGAAGGCTCTTCTTCTCTGCCAGGCAAGTGATCTCTTTATCATGGCTATCGGTACAAGTAACGTGGCTTGGCCCACCAATGATATGTGCGATTGACTTGAAAACTTTGTGGCATTCTACGCATATTTTACGTGTCTTTCCATCAACAACTAACTTTATTTTTTTCGTAGTTTTTATGTTGTTTGCCTGTGTCCATGTCGTAGTTGCCTTTATTTTCTTTTTGTAATAACCTCTTTCTGATAACGGGATTCTGTATGAAATTTTGAAGTTTTGGCGCGTGTTGAAGTTGAAAACTTGGAAGCACGACTGTGGGAAAAACCTGTCTGGGAATGTGAAACCATATGGTGGTTAAACGCGATGTTTTGGCGACAACAGGCCAAGTAGAAAGACCCTTTTCGTATAGTGCCAGTGAGGTAGGCATTTTATCACACTTTTATGACAGTGCCCATAAATTAGGCGGGCTATCTCTAAATACAGTACAAACTGCCAACAGAGACCGCCAATCTGAAACCTGCAGGCCTATAATAATTCTAGAATTTTCAAAACCTGATTCGGAAAATGATGAAATGCCCCATTTTCATTAAAATGCTGGCACACTTGGACCTGTGCATGAAGCCTCTGGCGTTATGGAGCCACCAAAAATGTTGCAATGTTTTTTGCTAATTTATGCACAAACTTTTCTCAGTTGAAGTAAGATCTGTTTTAAAAGGCAATCTATTTCAAAAGTCAAACAGATGTTTTGTTGTTTTTGTTCTGTTTTCTTGAAAGCAAAATTATTGAGGTATAGATAGGTGTGTATGAAAGTACAAAGCCTACTGGGAAAATTTGTTTGAGATACTTCAAAAAAGATATTGAACATCCCTTTGAAACAGATAATTTTATCAGAACTATGAGAGGCATTGTTTCAATTTTATGGGTTTACAGTCAAACCTCTTCTGTCTTCTTCCTTTTGCTGAGCTTAATCATAGGTCCCTAAACTCAAAGTAATGGATTTTAAATCTTGAAATATTTCTTTTAGTTGTTTATTGTTTGGGGTATTAAGGAAATTGTAAAGGGATTGAAAATTTTGTGATATTCAAGAATATTTTACAAAGTGGTAGTTCAAAATTTGTAATAATATTTAGGGTCTCAAAATTTGGAGACTCAATATTTGGGGTTTTTCAAAACTTTAACTCATTATTTAGGGGTTAATAAAAAGTTGCTGACATGGACCCCCCATATAGAAAAGTAGTGAGTACCCCCCCTCCTCTGGGTCTGTTATAAAGGAAACATACAACAGTTTGACAATTATTGGGGGCTGGAGCCCCCTAACCCCTCTCCACTTCCAACGGCCCTTAATTATTATTAAAGAATTTGGCAGTAAAAACAAAGGTAAGTCAAACCAAGCAAACTGCCAAAGCCAACTGTCAATTTTACAAACTGCATTCCTACTAGAATCTGCTTTTCTTTTGGTTGGAGAGTAAAGCTCCAAAGAACGCTGAAAACAGTTTGGAAAAAGAAACTTCTTATTGAAACACTTTTACAAAAAATACCAGCAGATAGGCATTTCTCAAGAAATGAACTGGTTTAGAAAAAGAAGTTGGTCAGGAGCTCAAGCATTAAAAAAACGTCCGAAGTTTTTGGTGATGCAAAAATTGTTACTATTTTAAAATAGAACGTCTTGGTCGCAAAGATTTAGCATATTAAGGGAGCCCTGTTGTAGAAGCTAGCAACTGACTGAATCAGTATCATATCTTGTCAAATAAATTAACTTAGCAATCATGAAACACCCTTATCGTCTTCAGCGATTATTACATCTTCATCTGTCATGCTTTCGTCATAGTTAACATTAATATCTTTGTTTTTTGTAAATTTTCTTCATCTCGCTCTATTTCGTCCACATGTAGTTTCCATGAATAAATTAATGTTTTAGCCGGACAAGATACCTTCGTATTTAATCTGATATGGCTTTGAAAAAAGCAAACGTTTGAGTAAACTAAAGCTTTTCGTCTGACACTCTTCAGAGTTTATAACGTCAGAACATAGATCGCTAGGCAATATATATACCCAGTTGTGGATTGAAAAAGGCCAATCAGAAACGCGAGCACATGTATGTTAAGGTTGACAAATCAGTGCCACTTGCCTATTGAGAATGTTACCAAGAAGTCCCAAGGTGAAAACGAACTCCTTTTTGGCACAAGTTTATTCGTCCGCAATCTTTGGCGTTTAATCAAAATTATGACTTCTTCCATGAGCAATAAGCTGATAAGGCTACCTTAATTCGAACTTTTAGCGTTTAACCTTTAATTAACGATAAGTCATGCATCTGAGAAGGGTTACTTAGCTTTTCTCCTTGCCATTTTATCAGTTCATAGAAACATCTGCAATGATTTCTAAACTGCATTTGATGACTTTTGTTCTTCCGTGTCATACCGTTGCATACATGGCTGTGCTGTTTTAAGACCGATAGGATTTCGTTGGCACCTTTTTGCAATAACAAAGAGGCTTTTGCATTCACGATGCAACATTTCTTCTGCCCGTCGCATCAGTTGGTTGGACGAGGATAAAGAACACTTGTGATTACCCATGGAAATAGAACCTGCCCTGCTTTTGTACGACATACTACATACAAATTACAAATTACAAGTGTCTCTTCCAAGGTATTTAGAGCAACTGCCCTTCTACAGTTTGCTCAATTCATGCTTATGCCAGTATGTCAAACGCTGCTGAGGTAAAACGCTAAAATTTTCGGTATTGCTCTTCTTATTAAGCAAAAAAAACGTAGATTACAAAACAAACTAAATTACAGATAAAGAAGATTTAGTCTTTAGTACAAGCGTAACTACATTTTGATACAATACATGAATTACAAGAAAGAGTTTCAATTGTTCAATGTGCAACAGCGATATTGGTATCGTATTTTGGTATTGTCCTTGTTCTTTTCTAAATGAAAAAATGAAAGTCCGTACTCGGGTTTACAAATTACAGACTGACGATCAAAATAAAACACCTTTCCATTACCTCTGTCAGTATAAGATGTATTATCCGTATAGCATGAGCCGTTAACTGACTTGTCCTTGACATTGCAGCACTGATAACGATATCGTACTTGATCTAGTCCGCTATTTGTCTCTAGTTTCAAATCTTTGATAAATCCGTTTAATCCGCAATCAACTGAATGCTTAGTAAAGTCGTACAGTTTCCCCTGACTGGCTTTTTCGAAAGAAGTTGTTTTGAACTTTAGGCTACAGGAAGATTTCATTACTTCACAGCATTTGTACTGGAAACGCATTTCTTCCATCATTCGTTGTAAGTGAAACATTGACAACACCCCCTTTTCTTCGCAAGTAAGTCGATGTCGATCTAGATATGCGAAATCTCCCCTGTTATGTGTCTGGAAAACAGTATACTTCGATTTACATATATTTGTGCTAACAGTGTAACGATCACCCTGACAGTCCTGTGTATTACAGCTGACAATTTCCATGGCTGGTCCCAGCCTTGAGCAGTCTTTTCCGCCTATGGATGGTGGAGGCTTGTTACATGTGCGGTTCCTTGACTTTGTTCCTCCTCCACAGGACCTTGTGCATGCGCTGTACGGTTCCCAGGGTCCGTAGCCGCCATCCACTAGTTGAAGTAATAATCAAATATTAAGCTAACTGAGCAAAGCCAAAAGGTATCACTTGAAATTAAGTATTGACAGTTTAGTTGCATTTTTTCGTACTTGTCGTGAATTTGTAAAAGTTCAGAAGCTCTTACATGCGAAAACGTCATCATAAACGCTTCCTTTTTACAGCTGCAAAAAGTTTCAAAATCTTATCTATTATTACAGCAAAACTATTTGTTCCTTTAATGACGATTTGTTTTAAATTTGACACATGAGAATGTGTTTGGAATAATGCCAGTAACTTTTTTTCTGAAAAAAAGAATATCTTTGCATTCGAGCCCAATTATTTTAAACACAATACCATCCTACAGAATGCCATTTTTACTCAAGCTTTATTGAAAAAGATGGGATGTTTCTTGCTCAAATTTGCTTTCTTAGAAAAATCGTCTCTACCTGGACATTCATGTAAATTACATGGAGCAGTCTGCTTTTCAGGTCCATGCTTTTCGCAATTCTCTCCACCATACATAGGAGGAGGGTTATTACAGAGCCGTGTTCTGGCTTTTGTGCCTCCACCACACGACTTGCTACAGGTTGTAAATGTTGTCCAAGGTCCGTAGTCGCCATTAACTGAAAAAAAACACCATAATTATCTGTGAAAATAAGGTATCAATGCAAAGACAGCTTATTAAAATACTAGTTTTGGTTAATTTTCTTGATTCAAAAGAAGGAAACTCGCGAAACATTTGAAGCGAAAATGCTTATGTTTACAGATATTTTATAACAAGGGAGCATAAGCTAGAAGTGATATTTTGATAAACCTTTTTGGAATTTGAAAGAAATGTTTGGATGAACCTAGAGACTTACCTTTACAATAGCCGCAAGTAATGGGACATTTGTATCTTAAGAACCGATGGCTTAGTCTGTTGTTGCAGAATCGTTTGAAGTAGCTGCATAACCTGAAATCACTGCAAGCTAACAAGAAAGAAAACATTGTAATTGAATTGTAAAAATTAAAAGATTATCTTGTTTGAATTTATGGACGAGTTTCGTTATCACGTTGGCATCATTATTACGTTGGCCAACGTCAAATATTTTTAATCATTGATAATAGCTTTTAAGCGTATAAAATGCCTTAGTCAACCTTCGTATCTTAGAAAAACATTCTTTGAACTGCGACTAAACATTTACGACTTAGTGCATAAAAAATTTATCTATTAACTTTGCAAGCCTTTGATGAAAAATGTTCTTATTGTTTAAACAATTCAATATAAACAGTAAAATAAGGGTAGACTGAAAAATAAAGGTGTCAATCATTTATTGATAATAGATAAGCAGTTCTGTAAATTGTATGAGATGTGTTTTGCTCAAAACATTGCTACCTTAGACAACAAAAGCAATTGATTAAAATAGATATAAAGTGTCAACTTGAGCAACTTGAAACCTCAGTAAAGAATAAACAATGTAATAAATGTATATTTGGTCGGATATAGAGCGTATATAGAGCGACTTGAACTCTGCTTATTCTTGGTTTTTGGAATCCTTGGTCTAAGCTTGATAATCACGCTCATGCTCTTGATTAATAAAAGCTTTGCTCAAATGCTATTTCTACGGTTCTTGATAGCAAAACCATTTCTATAACGATAGATTTCCAGAATTCATGGCTTGACATGTAACTATTGGATTAAAGAGTTTACTTGAGAGCAGTAATTTCTCTCATCCTTTGTAAAACATTTTCTCAACGCCTGAATTCTATAATGGAGTTCGTTTTCAGAAATGGCCAGATTGTCAATTCGTGTCAATTTCTTGTTTAGGCACGGCTCTAGGAATCTTAAGTAAGTGGACCCGGACTGGTAACTTACTTCGGCATTCATGAGTGTTACATGTAATGGTGTCAGTTGATGGGCCTAGATGGCTACAGTCTTTACCGCCATTAGCAGGAGTGGGATTGTTGCACAGACGTTGCTTTGTTTTGATTCCTCCTCCGCATGATTTACTGCAAGAACTGTATTCTTCCCACTTTCCATAACCTCCATCAACTGCATATAATATAAAAAATTAAACAAACATCTACAAACTAATTGAAAAATGCAAAAATGAAGCATTAAAACTATTTGAATCAAAAATGCCAAGTTCCCTGAAACTTAAAGAAAAAATATCTAATTTGTTCTTGTTTTCCAAATACGTATTTTGAATCTACAAAACAAAACATCATTGCTTTTTTTAGGAAAAAATAGAGCCACTTTTGAAAAATGAAAGTGCAGAGATCGTCAATGGAGTATATTCATGTTCAAATTAGAAAATTCTGTGTTAGCATTTGTTTTTGTGTTTATCTTTCTTGTATATTATGCATACATAACCAATCATACCAGAGCATTCGGAACATACATAGCATTATGTGCTCGAAGCATACATAACCGATCTTACCAGAGCATTCTTGTGAATTGCAACTAGAAGTCTCTGTATCCTTGCCCAAACCTGAACAATCTTTGCCTCCAAAAGCTGAAACAGGACTGTCACAGGCTCTTGTTCTTGTCTGCGTGCCTCCTCCACATGATTTGCTGCAAGTTGAAAATTCTGTCCACGGCCCGTAGCCACCGTCAACTATTGCAAAGAGATATCAGCAGCATAGACGATTTCAAAAGCCAACAAAACTTCTAACATAAATTTAAGGTCAAGCCATTTGGAGCGAACTGCAATAGCTATAACAAATTTTGGCGACAACACGTCAAAATTAATGAAACACAAGAGTAATTTTCAATTTTCAGAGCTTAAGAATAAGTTTATCCATACATACCTTGACATTCATGTGTGTTACATTGAGTACTTTCTGTGGCTGGACCAAGGCTGTCACAGTCTTTTCCACCAAATGCTGGAGCTGGATTGTCACAGTTTCTTGCTCTAGTTTTAATTCCTCCTCCACAGGATTTGCTGCATTCACTGTACTGTCCCCATTCACTATAGCCTCCATCAACTAGAAAGAGTACTTTTTGTATTTTCAATCTGTTGCAAAATAATAGCAAAGAAATTGGAAAAAAGTACGAAAATACTCGAGAACGTAACAAGAATCGCAGAGCTATGCTTTTCTATTCATATGATTGAGAAACGTTTTTTACCAGGACATTCATGCATGTTACATTGAGCGCTATCTTTGGCAGCACCAAGGCTTTCACAGTCCTTCCCACCAAATGCTGGAACAGGATTGTCACACTTTCTCGCTCTATTTTTCGTTCCTCCTCCGCAAGATTTGCTGCAATCACTGTACTGTCCCCACTCCCCGTAGCCTCCGTCAACTAAAGAGAGTTTGTTTCGTATCTTAAGTATGTTAACATTGTTATTAATGGAAAATTATCAAAGACAATAATGAATAAACAGCCTTACTTTTCACATTGTAAACGAAATCATAAATATTGCTTACTCGGACATTCATGAGTGTTACATTGGGCACTTTCAGTAGCTGGGCCTAAATCTGAACAGTCATCTCCTCCATGCTCTGGCTTTGGACGGTTGCATGTTCTTTTTCTAGTTTTTATTCCTCCGCCGCATGAAACACTGCAGGCGTTGTATTTTTCCCAAGGACTATAGCCTCCGTCAACTGTAAAAAGGTATTTTGAATTTGAATGTTTTTAGAATCTTAATCGTTGTTGTAAATTATTGATCAATGACAAAAGGTAAAAATTGAATTCTTTGAAAATATCGTTTACCGGGGCATTCGTGAGTGTTACACTGAGCACTCTCCGTGTCTGGTCCTAAAGCTGAGCAATCACTTCCACCAAATGCTGGTTTAGGGTCATCGCAATGTCTTCGTCGCGTTTTTTCTCCTCCTCCGCACAAGGCACTGCAGCTATCATACTCTCCCCAAGGCCCGTATCCACCATCAACTAAACATCAAATTTTATAAAGGAAGGTTTTGTTTACTCAAGTACAAACATTTCAACGCGCATATCAACTGCCATACACTTCTTAAAAGACACCAACCAGTATCTACTTAAAGATATGAATTAATGTGAAAATCATTTTTAAAACGAAATAAGTGCTGCAAACCTGATATGAATATTCTAAAAGAGGAAACATCTTTCATGTTTAAATCCCGCAAAAAAGCTGTTTGTCATTTGCAGATAAAAAGGGCTTACCAGGACATTCGTGCGTGTTACATTGAGTACTTTCTGTGCCAGGACCAAGGCTTTCACATTCTTTTCCACCAAATGCTGGCACAGGATTGTCACATTTTCTCGCTCTAGTTTTTGTTCCTCCTCCACAAGATTTGCTGCAATCACTGTACTGTCCCCACTCCCCGTAGCCTCCGTCAACTAAAGAGAGTTTGTTTCGTATCTTGAATATGTTAACATTGTTATTAATTGAAAATTATCAAAATACAACCATGAATAAATAGCCTTACTTTTCACATTGTAAACGAAATCATAAATATTGCTTACTCGGACATTCATGAGTGTTACATTGGGCACTTTCAGTAGCTGGGCCTAAATCTGAACAGTCATCTCCTCCATGCTCTGGCTTTGGACGGTTGCATGTTCTTTTTCTAGTTTTTATTCCTCCGCCGCATGAAACACTGCAGGCGCTGTATTTTTCCCAAGGACTATAGCCTCCGTCAACTGTAAAAAGGTGTTTTGAATTTGAATGTTTTTAGAATCTTAATCGTTGTTGTAAATTATTGATCAATGACAAAAGGTAAAAATTGAATTCTTTGAAAATATCGTTTACCGGGGCATTCGTGAGTGTTACACTGAGCACTCTCCGTGTCTGGTCCTAAAGCTGAGCAATCACTTCCACCAAATGCTGGTTTAGGGTCATCGCAATGTCTTCGTCGCGTTTTTTCTCCTCCTCCGCACAAGGCACTGCAGCTATCATACTCTCCCCACGGCCCGTATCCACCATCAACTAAAGATCAAATTTTATCAAGACGGTCAAAATATTTATTCACGCGTTTCCACTTTGATACAGCTCTCGAAGGCACTAACCAATATCTACTTTCGAATAAAATTTAATGAAAAAATCATTTCTAGAAAAAGAATTTGTGCTTCAAACTAAATAGCAATGACCAGAGAGATGTTAGTTATTTCATAATAAAATCCAGCAAGAGGCAGTTGCTCATTTGCAGAAAAGTAGGCTTACCAGGACATTCATGTGTGTTACATTGAGTGCTTTCTGTGGAAGGACCAAGGCTTTCACATTCTTTTCCACCAAATGCTGGCACAGGATTGTCACATTTTCTCGCTCTAGTTTTTGTTCCTCCTCCACAAGATTTGCTGCAGTCACCGTACTGTCCCCATTCCCCATAGCCTCCATCAACTAAAGAGAGTAAATTTCATAAATTCAACTCATAGATTATCAGGATGGATGACATCAAGTAGAAAATCTACTTACAGAAATAGATGAACTATTACAAAACTCACTTAATCTTAAAGTGAGGTATCATATGAGCCTATTATTAATCAAAATTGGGAAAATTTTGACTAATTTCTTGAAAGTTTTAGGGCCTTCTAGTTAGAAGTTAAAATCAGCTACGAAATTCATAGAGGAACAGGAAGAAAAATCCCAACCCTTGGCAGGATCAATTTCTTTTTTTATCTTGAATCCAAAAAGAAAATGTTTAGAAAAGTGTAATGTTTCTGCAAACTGTTTCATCTTTATGTACTGTCAGACTAAAAAGGTAGGCAAACTTAAATGGTGTTCGTAGTGTTAAATGGTGTTCAATTGTAAACATAGGCGTGTCCTATTAGGAAAAAAGAGCTGTATGATAGCAAAAGCTGAAGTAGATGGTTAATCAGAGTCTGCTATTGGCTGTATAGCTACAGTGCCATGGCCAAGTCAATTCTACAGTACGGTCAACAGGCCAAGTCAATTTTACAATTGCTTTGTGAACATCAACGTTTTTTTGCTGATCTGACCCTGAGCATTGAATGACGCGCTATTTGGCTCTTGTCAATCACCTCTTTTCGAGAACGTCAACATACGTGTTTAGAACACACTCTAGAAAACTTCAGTTTCTTCTGCGTAGTGTCAATAAAGCCTACATCTTTCTTGAAAAGAAAGCAATTTTCATTCCTCCTGTTGGGACTCCTGGCTCAACAAATGTTGTTGCAGACATTTTTTTTGTAAAAGCTCACAAGAACCTTCCTAGTTGTTCGAAACTACGAAATTGTTATATGCTATCAGCAATTATTTATGTAAGTTTAGCTTAAATTTGGGATGAAAAATTTATAATTCTAAAGAATGTTTTGAATCTGGAATGCAATGCAAATCAGATGAAAAAAACTTTTTCTGACAGCCATCTGATTCGATAGTGCTTTTTAAGTAAATTTATTTAACTGTTCAAAAGTTCTTCTTTTCCTGTAAATCGCTTGGCATTCATAGAACTACGGATTTCTGACATTTCAAATGGCACGGTACTTGATTAATATTCCGAGTATCTTGTAGCACTCCATAGAACTTGAAATCATGAAAGCTAGCCCACGACACGAACGGGTCCTCTCCTGCTTCAACCACCACGAGTAAGATAAAATGGAGACAAATTTTATCGCAGGTTTTACATTCTTTCATAAACCTTTACCGATTTTACAAACTTCGGTAGCAAGCCAGTATTTACTTAAAAAAGTTTTCTTGACACGTGCTTTCTCACAAGAAATACCCAAGTTTTAGAAGTTGGGACTTCTGGTATGGTCATAAACTGATTCAGTAAATCTATTTGTGGAAAAGTAGTTCTAATTGCAGACAGCGTTGCTCATGCAGTTCGGAATGCACAGTCTTTCTCCTTTTTCGCAACAAGCTTTCTGTAAAATCATTCGCAATGAAATGCTTATTTATCTAGACAACATGCCAATATTTTATCCTTTCTTTGAAAATGTTCCATTTTCAAATTCTCTGAAAAATTGATGGCTACATTATAATTGGCTTGTTCTCAACATAACAAACCATTTCGTTTTCCATATTTTTTCCACGTAAAGAATAACTTGAACTTTAAACAAAGCTTTCAATTTTTTTAGATTAATTCAAACTCTATAATTAGGGCGCCTGACACTGGTTTTAAATTTGCTAGACATATAAAAAATAATGATTTTATAAATTTTCCAGAAATTATACATCTTTCAGCTATCCTTTTATCTACGTTAGATGTGTCGTTATCTAAGGACTCTATTCGTTTGGCTTTTTCTGCGATTTTCTGCACAGTTGAAGTCACGAAAAATAACAGTTTTAACAAGCACAACATAACAGAGTTACAGGCCTTGAACTATAGTAATTACTTGACCTGATAAGGAGACGAACTTGCATCTAAACCCTCTTCTATGAATAATGGCTTGTTCATTATATAACCGATTTATGTTAAGTTCTATATCACCTCCCTGTAGAATGAATATACAATGGCATTGAAATGAACCTCCTTCTCAATGCTATACCAAGTACTCTTTTGTAGACTGCTATTGAATATACAGGCAAATTCTTAAGGTAAAAAATAATAGAGCACTGCTGGTTCAATTGACAAAAATCAAAAATATATCTTACTCGGACACTCATGCATGTTACATTCAGCGCTTTCTTTGGCAGCACCAAGGCTTTCACAGTCCTTCCCACCAAATGCTGGAACAGGATTGTCACACTTTCTCGCTCTATTTTTCGTTCCTCCTCCGCAAGATTTGCTGCAGTCACTGTACTGTCCCCACTCCCCGTAGCTTCCGTCAACTAAAGAGAGTTTGTTTCGTATCTTAAATATGTTAACATTGTTATTAATTGAAAATTAACAAAAGACAACAATGAATAAACAGCCTTACTTTTCACATTGTAAACGAAATCATAATTATTGCTTACTCGGACATTCATGAGTGTTACATTGGGCACTTTCAGTAGCTGGGCCTAAATCTGAACAGTCATCTCCTCCATGCTCTGGCTTTGGACGGTTGCATGTTCTTTTTCTAGTTTTTATTCCTCCGCCGCATGAAACACTGCAGGCGCTGTATTTCTCCCAAGGACTATAGCCTCCGTCAACTGTAAAAAGGTATTTTGAATTTGAATGTTTTTAGAATCTTAATCGTTGTTGTAAATTACTGATCAATGACAAAAGGTAAAAATTGAATTCTTTGAAAATATCGTTTACCGGGGCATTCGTGAGTGTTACACTGAGCACTCTCCGTGTCTGGTCCTAAAGCTGAGCAATCACTTCCACCAAATGCTGGCTTAGGGTCATCGCAATGTCTTCGTCGCGTTTTTTCTCCTCCTCCGCACAAGGCACTGCAGCTATCATACTCTCCCCAAGGCCCGTATCCACCATCAACTAAACATCAAATTTTATAAAGGAAGGTTTTGTTTACTCAAGTACAAACATTTCAACACGCATATCAACTGCCATACACTTCTTAAAAGACACCAACCAGTATCTACTTAAAGATATGAATTAATGTGAAAATCATTTTTAAAACGGAATAAGTGCTGCAAACCTGATATAAATATTTTAAAAGAGAAAACGTCTTTCATGATTAAATCCCGCAAAAAAGCTGTTTCTCATTTGCAGAAGAAAGGGCTTACCAGGACATTCGTGCGTGTTACATTGAGTACTTTCTGTGGCAGGACCAAGGCTTTCACATTCTTTTCCACCAAATGCTGGCACAGGATTGTCACATTTTCTCGCTCTAGTTTTTGTTCCTCCTCCACAAGATTTGCTGCAATCACTGTACTGTCCCCACTCCCCGTAGCCTCCGTCAACTAAAGAGAGTTTGTTTCGTATCTTAAATATGTTAACATTGTTATTAATTGAAAATTATCAAAATACAACCATGAATAAACAGCCTTACTTTTCACATTGTAAACGAAATCATAATTATTGCTTACTCGGACATTCATGAGTGTTACATTGGGCACTTTCAGTAGCTGGGCCTAAATCTGAACAGTCATCTCCTCCATGCTCTGGCTTTGGACGGTTGCATGTTCTTTTTCTAGTTTTTATTCCTCCGCCGCATGAAACACTGCAGGCGCTGTATTTTTCCCAAGGACTATAGCCTCCGTCAACTGTAAAAAGGTGTTTTGAATTTGAATGTTTTTAGAATCTTAATCGTTGTTGTAAATTATTGATCAATGACAAAAGGTAAAAATTGAATTCTTTGAAAATATCGTTTACCGGGGCATTCGTGAGTGTTACACTGAGCACTCTCCGTGTCTGGTCCTAAAGCTGAGCAATCACTTCCACCAAATGCTGGTTTAGGGTCATCGCAATGTCTTCGTCGCGTTTTTTCTCCTCCTCCGCACAAGGCACTGCAGCTATCATACTCTCCCCACGGCCCGTATCCACCATCAACTAAAGATCAAATTTTATCAAGACGGTCAAAATATTTATTCACGCGTTTCCACTTTGATACAGCTCTCGAAGGCACTAACCAATATCTACTTTCGAATAAAATTTAATGAAAAAATCATTTCTAGAAAAAGAATTTGTGCTTCAAACTAAATAGCAATGACCAGAGAGATGTTAGTTATTTCATAATAAAATCCAGCAAGAGGCAGTTGCTCATTTGCAGAAAAGTAGGCTTACCAGGACATTCATGTGTGTTACATTGAGTGCTTTCTGTGGAAGGACCAAGGCTTTCACATTCTTTTCCACCAAATGCTGGCACAGGATTGTCACATTTTCTCGCTCTAGTTTTTGTTCCTCCTCCACAAGATTTGCTGCAGTCACCGTACTGTCCCCATTCCCCATAGCCTCCATCAACTAAAGAGAGTAAATTTCATAAATTCAACTCATAGATTATCAGGATGGATGACATCAAGTAGAAAATCTACTTACAGAAATAGATGAACTATTACAAAACTCACTTAATCTTAAAGTGAGGTATCATATGAGCCTATTATTAATCAAAATTGGGAAAATTTTGACTAATTTCTTGAAAGTTTTAGGGCCTTCTAGTTAGAAGTTAAAATCAGCTACGAAATTCATAGAGGAACAGGAAGAAAAATCCCAACCCTTGGCAGGATCAATTTCTTTTTTTATCTTGAATCCAAAAAGAAAATGTTTAGAAAAGTGTAATGTTTCTGCAAACTGTTTCATCTTTATGTACTGTCAGACTAAAAAGGTAGGCAAACTTAAATGGTGTTCGTAGTGTTAAATGGTGTTCAATTGTAAACATAGGCGTGTCCTATTAGGAAAAAAGAGCTGTATGATAGCAAAAGCTGAAGTAGATGGTTAATCAGAGTCTGCTATTGGCTGTATAGCTACAGTGCCATGGCCAAGTCAATTCTACAGTACGGTCAACAGGCCAAGTCAATTTTACAATTGCTTTGTGAACATCAACGTTTTTTTGCTGATCTGACCCTGAGCATTGAATGACGCGCTATTTGGCTCTTGTCAATCACCTCTTTTCGAGAACGTCAACATACGTGTTTAGAACACACTCTAGAAAACTTCAGTTTCTTCTGCGTAGTGTCAATAAAGCCTACATCTTTCTTGAAAAGAAAGCAATTTTCATTCCTCCTGTTGGGACTCCTGGCTCAACAAATGTTGTTGCAGACATTTTTTTTGTAAAAGCTCACAAGAACCTTCCTAGTTGTTCGAAACTACGAAATTGTTATATGCTATCAGCAATTATTTATGTAAGTTTAGCTTAAATTTGGGATGAAAAATTTATAATTCTAAAGAATGTTTTGAATCTGGAATGCAATGCAAATCAGATGAAAAAAACTTTTTCTGACAGCCATCTGATTCGATAGTGCTTTTTAAGTAAATTTATTTAACTGTTCAAAAGTTCTTCTTTTCCTGTAAATCGCTTGGCATTCATAGAACTACGGATTTCTGACATTTCAAATGGCACGGTACTTGATTAATATTCCGAGTATCTTGTAGCACTCCATAGAACTTGAAATCATGAAAGCTAGCCCACGACACGAACGGGTCCTCTCCTGCTTCAACCACCACGAGTAAGATAAAATGGAGACAAATTTTATCGCAGGTTTTACATTCTTTCATAAACCTTTACCGATTTTACAAACTTCGGTAGCAAGCCAGTATTTACTTAAAAAAGTTTTCTTGACACGTGCTTTCTCACAAGAAATACCCAAGTTTTAGAAGTTGGGACTTCTGGTATGGTCATAAACTGATTCAGTAAATCTATTTGTGGAAAAGTAGTTCTAATTGCAGACAGCGTTGCTCATGCAGTTCGGAATGCACAGTCTTTCTCCTTTTTCGCAACAAGCTTTCTGTAAAATCATTCGCAATGAAATGCTTATTTATCTAGACAACATGCCAATATTTTATCCTTTCTTTGAAAATGTTCCATTTTCAAATTCTCTGAAAAATTGATGGCTACATTATAATTGGCTTGTTCTCAACATAACAAACCATTTCGTTTTCCATATTTTTTCCACGTAAAGAATAACTTGAACTTTAAACAAAGCTTTCAATTTTTTTAGATTAATTCAAACTCTATAATTAGGGCGCCTGACACTGGTTTTAAATTTGCTAGACATATAAAAAATAATGATTTTATAAATTTTCCAGAAATTATACATCTTTCAGCTATCCTTTTATCTACGTTAGATGTGTCGTTATCTAAGGACTCTATTCGTTTGGCTTTTTCTGCGATTTTCTGCACAGTTGAAGTCACGAAAAATAACAGTTTTAACAAGCACAACATAACAGAGTTACAGGCCTTGAACTATAGTAATTACTTGACCTGATAAGGAGACGAACTTGCATCTAAACCCTCTTCTATGAATAATGGCTTGTTCATTATATAACCGATTTATGTTAAGTTCTATATCACCTCCCTGTAGAATGAATATACAATGGCATTGAAATGAACCTCCTTCTCAATGCTATACCAAGTACTCTTTTGTAGACTGCTATTGAATATACAGGCAAATTCTTAAGGTAAAAAATAATAGAGCACTGCTGGTTCAATTGACAAAAATCAAAAATATATCTTACTCGGACACTCATGCATGTTACATTCAGCGCTTTCTTTGGCAGCACCAAGGCTTTCACAGTCCTTCCCACCAAATGCTGGAACAGGATTGTCACACTTTCTCGCTCTATTTTTCGTTCCTCCTCCGCAAGATTTGCTGCAGTCACTGTACTGTCCCCACTCCCCGTAGCTTCCGTCAACTAAAGAGAGTTTGTTTCGTATCTTAAATATGTTAACATTGTTATTAATTGAAAATTAACAAAAGACAACAATGAATAAACAGCCTTACTTTTCACATTGTAAACGAAATCATAATTATTGCTTACTCGGACATTCATGAGTGTTACATTGGGCACTTTCAGTAGCTGGGCCTAAATCTGAACAGTCATCTCCTCCATGCTCTGGCTTTGGACGGTTGCATGTTCTTTTTCTAGTTTTTATTCCTCCGCCGCATGAAACACTGCAGGCGCTGTATTTCTCCCAAGGACTATAGCCTCCGTCAACTGTAAAAAGGTATTTTGAATTTGAATGTTTTTAGAATCTTAATCGTTGTTGTAAATTACTGATCAATGACAAAAGGTAAAAATTGAATTCTTTGAAAATATCGTTTACCGGGGCATTCGTGAGTGTTACACTGAGCACTCTCCGTGTCTGGTCCTAAAGCTGAGCAATCACTTCCACCAAATGCTGGCTTAGGGTCATCGCAATGTCTTCGTCGCGTTTTTTCTCCTCCTCCGCACAAGGCACTGCAGCTATCATACTCTCCCCAAGGCCCGTATCCACCATCAACTAAACATCAAATTTTATAAAGGAAGGTTTTGTTTACTCAAGTACAAACATTTCAACACGCATATCAACTGCCATACACTTCTTAAAAGACACCAACCAGTATCTACTTAAAGATATGAATTAATGTGAAAATCATTTTTAAAACGGAATAAGTGCTGCAAACCTGATATAAATATTTTAAAAGAGAAAACGTCTTTCATGATTAAATCCCGCAAAAAAGCTGTTTCTCATTTGCAGAAGAAAGGGCTTACCAGGACATTCGTGCGTGTTACATTGAGTACTTTCTGTGGCAGGACCAAGGCTTTCACATTCTTTTCCACCAAATGCTGGCACAGGATTGTCACATTTTCTCGCTCTAGTTTTTGTTCCTCCTCCACAAGATTTGCTGCAATCACTGTACTGTCCCCACTCCCCGTAGCCTCCGTCAACTAAAGAGAGTTTGTTTCGTATCTTAAATATGTTAACATTGTTATTAATTGAAAATTATCAAAATACAACCATGAATAAACAGCCTTACTTTTCACATTGTAAACGAAATCATAATTATTGCTTACTCGGACATTCATGAGTGTTACATTGGGCACTTTCAGTAGCTGGGCCTAAATCTGAACAGTCATCTCCTCCATGCTCTGGCTTTGGACGGTTGCATGTTCTTTTTCTAGTTTTTATTCCTCCGCCGCATGAAACACTGCAGGCGCTGTATTTTTCCCAAGGACTATAGCCTCCGTCAACTGTAAAAAGGTGTTTTGAATTTGAATGTTTTTAGAATCTTAATCGTTGTTGTAAATTATTGATCAATGACAAAAGGTAAAAATTGAATTCTTTGAAAATATCGTTTACCGGGGCATTCGTGAGTGTTACACTGAGCACTCTCCGTGTCTGGTCCTAAAGCTGAGCAATCACTTCCACCAAATGCTGGTTTAGGGTCATCGCAATGTCTTCGTCGCGTTTTTTCTCCTCCTCCGCACAAGGCACTGCAGCTATCATACTCTCCCCACGGCCCGTATCCACCATCAACTAAAGATCAAATTTTATCAAGACGGTCAAAATATTTATTCACGCGTTTCCACTTTGATACAGCTCTCGAAGGCACTAACCAATATCTACTTTCGAATAAAATTTAATGAAAAAATCATTTCTAGAAAAAGAATTTGTGCTTCAAACTAAATAGCAATGACCAGAGAGATGTTAGTTATTTCATAATAAAATCCAGCAAGAGGCAGTTGCTCATTTGCAGAAAAGTAGGCTTACCAGGACATTCATGTGTGTTACATTGAGTGCTTTCTGTGGAAGGACCAAGGCTTTCACATTCTTTTCCACCAAATGCTGGCACAGGATTGTCACATTTTCTCGCTCTAGTTTTTGTTCCTCCTCCACAAGATTTGCTGCAGTCACCGTACTGTCCCCATTCCCCATAGCCTCCATCAACTAAAGAGAGTAAATTTCATAAATTCAACTCATAGATTATCAGGATGGATGACATCAAGTAGAAAATCTACTTACAGAAATAGATGAACTATTACAAAACTCACTTAATCTTAAAGTGAGGTATCATATGAGCCTATTATTAATCAAAATTGGGAAAATTTTGACTAATTTCTTGAAAGTTTTAGGGCCTTCTAGTTAGAAGTTAAAATCAGCTACGAAATTCATAGAGGAACAGGAAGAAAAATCCCAACCCTTGGCAGGATCAATTTCTTTTTTTATCTTGAATCCAAAAAGAAAATGTTTAGAAAAGTGTAATGTTTCTGCAAACTGTTTCATCTTTATGTACTGTCAGACTAAAAAGGTAGGCAAACTTAAATGGTGTTCGTAGTGTTAAATGGTGTTCAATTGTAAACATAGGCGTGTCCTATTAGGAAAAAAGAGCTGTATGATAGCAAAAGCTGAAGTAGATGGTTAATCAGAGTCTGCTATTGGCTGTATAGCTACAGTGCCATGGCCAAGTCAATTCTACAGTACGGTCAACAGGCCAAGTCAATTTTACAATTGCTTTGTGAACATCAACGTTTTTTTGCTGATCTGACCCTGAGCATTGAATGACGCGCTATTTGGCTCTTGTCAATCACCTCTTTTCGAGAACGTCAACATACGTGTTTAGAACACACTCTAGAAAACTTCAGTTTCTTCTGCGTAGTGTCAATAAAGCCTACATCTTTCTTGAAAAGAAAGCAATTTTCATTCCTCCTGTTGGGACTCCTGGCTCAACAAATGTTGTTGCAGACATTTTTTTTGTAAAAGCTCACAAGAACCTTCCTAGTTGTTCGAAACTACGAAATTGTTATATGCTATCAGCAATTATTTATGTAAGTTTAGCTTAAATTTGGGATGAAAAATTTATAATTCTAAAGAATGTTTTGAATCTGGAATGCAATGCAAATCAGATGAAAAAAACTTTTTCTGACAGCCATCTGATTCGATAGTGCTTTTTAAGTAAATTTATTTAACTGTTCAAAAGTTCTTCTTTTCCTGTAAATCGCTTGGCATTCATAGAACTACGGATTTCTGACATTTCAAATGGCACGGTACTTGATTAATATTCCGAGTATCTTGTAGCACTCCATAGAACTTGAAATCATGAAAGCTAGCCCACGACACGAACGGGTCCTCTCCTGCTTCAACCACCACGAGTAAGATAAAATGGAGACAAATTTTATCGCAGGTTTTACATTCTTTCATAAACCTTTACCGATTTTACAAACTTCGGTAGCAAGCCAGTATTTACTTAAAAAAGTTTTCTTGACACGTGCTTTCTCACAAGAAATACCCAAGTTTTAGAAGTTGGGACTTCTGGTATGGTCATAAACTGATTCAGTAAATCTATTTGTGGAAAAGTAGTTCTAATTGCAGACAGCGTTGCTCATGCAGTTCGGAATGCACAGTCTTTCTCCTTTTTCGCAACAAGCTTTCTGTAAAATCATTCGCAATGAAATGCTTATTTATCTAGACAACATGCCAATATTTTATCCTTTCTTTGAAAATGTTCCATTTTCAAATTCTCTGAAAAATTGATGGCTACATTATAATTGGCTTGTTCTCAACATAACAAACCATTTCGTTTTCCATATTTTTTCCACGTAAAGAATAACTTGAACTTTAAACAAAGCTTTCAATTTTTTTAGATTAATTCAAACTCTATAATTAGGGCGCCTGACACTGGTTTTAAATTTGCTAGACATATAAAAAATAATGATTTTATAAATTTTCCAGAAATTATACATCTTTCAGCTATCCTTTTATCTACGTTAGATGTGTCGTTATCTAAGGACTCTATTCGTTTGGCTTTTTCTGCGATTTTCTGCACAGTTGAAGTCACGAAAAATAACAGTTTTAACAAGCACAACATAACAGAGTTACAGGCCTTGAACTATAGTAATTACTTGACCTGATAAGGAGACGAACTTGCATCTAAACCCTCTTCTATGAATAATGGCTTGTTCATTATATAACCGATTTATGTTAAGTTCTATATCACCTCCCTGTAGAATGAATATACAATGGCATTGAAATGAACCTCCTTCTCAATGCTATACCAAGTACTCTTTTGTAGACTGCTATTGAATATACAGGCAAATTCTTAAGGTAAAAAATAATAGAGCACTGCTGGTTCAATTGACAAAAATCAAAAATATATCTTACTCGGACACTCATGCATGTTACATTCAGCGCTTTCTTTGGCAGCACCAAGGCTTTCACAGTCCTTCCCACCAAATGCTGGAACAGGATTGTCACACTTTCTCGCTCTATTTTTCGTTCCTCCTCCGCAAGATTTGCTGCAGTCACTGTACTGTCCCCACTCCCCGTAGCTTCCGTCAACTAAAGAGAGTTTGTTTCGTATCTTAAATATGTTAACATTGTTATTAATTGAAAATTAACAAAAGACAACAATGAATAAACAGCCTTACTTTTCACATTGTAAACGAAATCATAATTATTGCTTACTCGGACATTCATGAGTGTTACATTGGGCACTTTCAGTAGCTGGGCCTAAATCTGAACAGTCATCTCCTCCATGCTCTGGCTTTGGACGGTTGCATGTTCTTTTTCTAGTTTTTATTCCTCCGCCGCATGAAACACTGCAGGCGCTGTATTTCTCCCAAGGACTATAGCCTCCGTCAACTGTAAAAAGGTATTTTGAATTTGAATGTTTTTAGAATCTTAATCGTTGTTGTAAATTACTGATCAATGACAAAAGGTAAAAATTGAATTCTTTGAAAATATCGTTTACCGGGGCATTCGTGAGTGTTACACTGAGCACTCTCCGTGTCTGGTCCTAAAGCTGAGCAATCACTTCCACCAAATGCTGGCTTAGGGTCATCGCAATGTCTTCGTCGCGTTTTTTCTCCTCCTCCGCACAAGGCACTGCAGCTATCATACTCTCCCCAAGGCCCGTATCCACCATCAACTAAACATCAAATTTTATAAAGGAAGGTTTTGTTTACTCAAGTACAAACATTTCAACACGCATATCAACTGCCATACACTTCTTAAAAGACACCAACCAGTATCTACTTAAAGATATGAATTAATGTGAAAATCATTTTTAAAACGGAATAAGTGCTGCAAACCTGATATAAATATTTTAAAAGAGAAAACGTCTTTCATGATTAAATCCCGCAAAAAAGCTGTTTCTCATTTGCAGAAGAAAGGGCTTACCAGGACATTCGTGCGTGTTACATTGAGTACTTTCTGTGGCAGGACCAAGGCTTTCACATTCTTTTCCACCAAATGCTGGCACAGGATTGTCACATTTTCTCGCTCTAGTTTTTGTTCCTCCTCCACAAGATTTGCTGCAATCACTGTACTGTCCCCACTCCCCGTAGCCTCCGTCAACTAAAGAGAGTTTGTTTCGTATCTTAAATATGTTAACATTGTTATTAATTGAAAATTATCAAAATACAACCATGAATAAACAGCCTTACTTTTCACATTGTAAACGAAATCATAATTATTGCTTACTCGGACATTCATGAGTGTTACATTGGGCACTTTCAGTAGCTGGGCCTAAATCTGAACAGTCATCTCCTCCATGCTCTGGCTTTGGACGGTTGCATGTTCTTTTTCTAGTTTTTATTCCTCCGCCGCATGAAACACTGCAGGCGCTGTATTTTCCCCAAGGACTATAGCCTCCGTCAACTGAGAGAAAACAGAAATTCTTTGATGTTCCCAAAATCATAATGTGTGTAAAGTAGAGGCCTAACATAGAAAAACATCCAATAGTCAAATTGATATCTGGAGATCAACACTTACCAGGGCATTCGTGAGTATTACACTGAGCACTCTCTGTGTCAGGTCCTAAAGCTGAGCAATCGTTTCCACCAAAAGCTGGTTTAGGGTCATCACACAATCGTCGCCTTGTTTTGACTCCCCCTCCACATGTGACGCTGCAACTGCCATATTCTTGCCAAGGGCCATAGCCACCGTGTACTAATGAGAAGATTCGGACTATGTAACGTTTGACTCAATTTTGCCAGAATGAATGAGACAGGTTTAGATAGAGCTCTGAAATGGGGTTTTTGGAAAGAATTCCATACCAGAGGGATGCAAAATGCCATGGAACTGATTCAATCATCCTTGATTATGTAAGACCATTTTTATACATCAGATCGCTATTTTCTATATGCATAAGGAAGGAAGGATCGAATTTTGTATTGCTTTTTGAATCCAGAATGATGATGCACACGCTGATTTTAAAAGAATCGCTGTAACTTGCTTTCTTTCAACAAAATGGAAACTATGGTTTTCATATTGCATATTATCATATTATCATGATACTCTTTCAGTAACAAAAAATTGTATTTTTATAAATAAAAGTATTTACATACAAAACAAAACAAAGCAAATACAAAAACTGGTCTACCAGGAGATCATGTTTGGGGATAACGTATTTCTATATTGATTTTACTTTTTTTGGCCCAAGATGTAGGTTTTCATTTTTTATTAGAAAAGGTGAGTAGATTCCATGTTTCTTATGTCGTTTGGGATATCATTCCAGACCTTTACACCGACGTATGAAAAACTTTTTTGAGATTTCTAACGTGGATTGGGTATTTGCAGATTGTTTATTCTACGAGTTTCATATTTTCAGATCTGAATTTTCCCCATAAACTTTCCCCTAAGATTTTCGGGCACGTTTCCTTAAGAATCTTGTGTACCCTTATTGCTCGGTCATATGTGATAGCCTTCTCAACGTTTAGTCGTGCAGATTTTTATTATCGTTACTATAACATTATTTACAGTTAGTTAAAATAAAGATAACTCTAATTTGAACTAATTAAGACCGACTATTTACACAAAAGGAATACTAATCGCAATAAATAAAGACATAACTAAACTATAAGTATGCTTCTGGCGAGATTCCACCGGTTTTTTTATCTACATATTTTGCATGATGAACTTTCACCTTTCCACACGGATGGTATCTGAACTTTAATAGGAGCGGATTCAATGAGGTAAAATGCCCTATCCTGTATCTTCTGCAATCAGCAGAGTTTCTTTTCTGGCAAATGACCTAACATCAAGTTGCCATATCTCAAGTGGCTTTCCCATAGTGCTTGGTATATAAGAAACAATCGTGATTGTAGTAGTTTTCTCTGAGTTTCCTGATAGAATTGAGCCCACCTATCAGTTTTTCCTTAACTATTTTAAATTGCTGTTTCCAGGATTGGTTTCATTATGTAAGAGCAGTGAGTGGAATATTTTGTATGGATATTTGGAACAATACCAGATCTCGATAACACTGTACCGTTCTCCAGCCACATAAATCTTTGCTTGTAACCACAACCATAAGCACTTGGTATAAACATGGATATTATGAATATCTTTAAAGAGGAAGAACAACTTTTGAGATATTAGACATGATGGAACGTTGATTTTTAGATTGCTGTATGATTAAATCTTACCAGGACATTCATTTGTGTTGCAACGGCTACTTTCTGTTTCAGGTCCCAGCTGCGAGCAGTCCTTTCCACCGAATGCAGGTTCAGGGTTGTCGCATAACCGACTTCTTGTCTTCAAACCTCCTCCGCAAGAAACACTGCAGGCACTGTATTTGGACCAATCCCCATATCCTCCGTCAACTAAAACGTCAAAGTTAGTAAAATTGAAAACACAAATGAAAGTTTTGCTAAAAAGATATTGAAAATTTTAGCCAAAGAGATTTGCATTTGGCATTTCCTTCAGTAAAGAATTGCATATCTAAAAAGTATCGGCAGCCAACATTCGGTCTAACATTCATACAATGCTCAATACAAAGATTTTGTTTGATACACAAATAGATAATAAATTTGATAATAATACAGAGATTCTGTTATTCTGGCCCCCTTTATATTATATTAGTATTTTCTAGTTAACCTCTTATGCTCTTATTCTTTAAATGAAAAGAATGTTCATTGTAAGTAAAATGAACAGAACTATGCGTACCTTGCTTAATACAAATTTTGCTAGGATGCTAACCTAGTTCAATAGAATTTTTCTGGCTTCCTTACCTAGCTTAAAAAATTCTTGCAACTTTGGTCACTATACTTGCATTAATCGGAAAACAGCGTAGGATGAAAAAGGCGCTTAATGACTATATTTTACAAGGTTCTACCTCCACCTTTCATTATGCCTGCGTTAATTTTATTTTCCAAATTTATTGTTATACTCCATACGAAATCATTTGATAAGAATTCTGCATACCAGGACATTCGTGCGTGTTACATTGAGTACTTTCTGTGGCAGGACCAAGGCTTTCGCAGTCTTTTCCGCCAAATGCTGGCACAGGATTGTCACATTTTCTCGCTCTAGTTTTTGTTCCTCCTCCACAAGATTTGCTGCAATCACTGTACTGTCCCCATTCCCCATAGCCTCCATCAACTAAAGAGAGTTTGTTTCGTATTTTAGATACGTCCCTTTTATCAATAATGGGAAATCAAAAAATTTCTATGATCTTTCCTTTGAAGACAACAATAAATTAACAGCCTTACTTTTCACATTGTAAACGAAATCATAAATATTGCTCACTCGGACATTCATGTGTGTTACATTGAGTACTTTCTGTGGCAGGACCAAGGCTTTCACATTCTTTTCCACCAAATGCTGGAACAGGATTGTCACACTTTCTCGCTCTATTTTTCGTTCCTCCTCCACAAGATTTGCTGCAATCACTGTACTGTCCCCACTCCCCGTAGCCTCCATCAACTAAAGAGAGTTTGTTTCGTACTTTAGATATGTCATCTTTATTAACAATGGGAAATCAAAAAATATCTATGATCTTTCCTTTGAAGACAACAATAAATTAACAGCCTTACTTTTCACATTGTAAACGAAATCATAAATATTGCTTACTCGGACATTCGTGTGTGTTACATTGGGCATTTTCGGTATTTGGGCCTAAATCTGAACAGTCATCTCCTCCATGCTCTGGCTTTGGACGGTTGCATGTTCTTTTCCTAGTTTTTATTCCTCCGCCGCATGAAACACTGCAGGCGCTGTATTTTCCCCAAGGACTATAGCCTCCGTCAACTGAGAGAAAACAGAAATTCTTTGATGTTCCTAAAATCATAATCTGTGTAAGGTGTAGGCCTAACATAGAAAAACATCCAAAAGTCAAATTGATTTCTGGAGATCATCACTTACCAGGGCATTCGTGAGTATTACACTGAGCACTCTCTGTGTCCGGTCCTAAAGCTGAGCAATCGTTTCCACCAAAAGCTGGTTTAGGGTCATCACACAATCGTCGCCTTGTTTTGACTCCCCCTCCACATGTGACGCTGCAGCTCCCATATTTTCCCCACGGGCCATAGCCACCGTTGACTAAATTGAAAATTTATAATATAGATCATGTGACACATTTCTGTCAGTAGCAGTAATTTATATTTCAATAAGGTTGGGAAAATTTGATTGGGACAAAAGGAAAGAATCTGTACCAGAGGGTTGGAAGCAAAGAAAGGGAGAAAGAACTGATACAATCAGTGTCCTAGATCAAAGGAAAGAAGGCCCTAATCGAAAAATTGTACCATTGCTTGGTAGCCTATAGCAAAGCAAAGTCGCAGAAGTTGCACAGTCAATCTTTACGGCTCTACCGGGTTAAAGGAAACGAGGTTTTTTAAGAGTACCTCGACTGAGCAAGAATAGGAAGAAGGATTAGTTAGTTGCCATGAAGAATTTTGCCATGCTATTATAAATCTAGGAACAAATTCTTATAAATACGAGTTGTTTGTCTGAACAAAAATCAGTTGAAGTCAAAAGATTGCTTTCCTGTCGAGAATGTGGTCTTTTCCACTCTTAAACGAAAGTATGTGGATAAACATCTTAAGTAGAACAGGTCTAGACCAGCTTCTATCAGAAAACCTCGTGTGAAAGAAGCGTTTATTCGAGAGTGTCATCACAGTCAAGTCATCACATCACATCACAATCAAGTCATTACAGTTTAAGGTTTTCACCTGGACATTCTTGTGTATTGCATTGGGTAGTCTCAATGTCGGGCCCTAGCTTTGAACAATCTTTGCCGCCAAATGCTGGAGAAGGTGAGTTGCATTGTCTTGTTCTTGCTTTCGTTCCTCCACCACATAGAACACTACATCTACCAAATTCTGTCCATTTGCTATAACCTCCATCCACTAAAAATTAAAGCCTCTCAAAGAATTTTCCAAAAAAAACAATTTTCAAGTCAAAATGGTTCAGAAACGATGACTTTATCAAAAATATTTAGATACACTACCGGGGCATTCTTGTGTATTGCACTGCGCAGTTTCACTTGCGGAGCCTAGACTTGAGCAATCTTTGCCTCCAAAAGCTGGAAGTGGGTTGTTACATTTCCTTCTTCTCGCTTTCGATCCTCCTCCACAAGAAACACTACAGCTACTATATTCTCCCCAGTCTCCATATCCACCATCAACTTAAAAATAGAATCAAACTGAAAGTCACCAAAGAGTTTTGCTAACCTTTTAAAAAATTTAAGATTGTCACAAGTTTGAGGCCTAATTTTGTCAAGGAGATGTCAAATGGCTTTTTAAAACTTAGTAAAATTGCGTTTGTTAACATCCTCTTACTCGGGCATTCTTGCGTGTTGCATTTTATGCTCTCTTTAGCTGGTCCTATGCCTGTGCAGTCCTTGCCACCAAAAGCTGGTTGCGGATTGTCACACTGCCTGCTTCTGCTTTTTGTTCCTCCTCCACAGGTAACTGTGCAACTGGTATAACCTCCCCATTCACCATATCCTCCGTTAACTAGGTGAAAATGTAAGAGACAACAATTTCATCTTAAAAAAATTCCAAACAGCGACGCTATGGAAACGACTGAAAATGTGATGCAAAATATATTGATAAATTGCAGAAATTCTTTAAACAAAAACGATGGTAGGAGAAAAATGCATCAATTTGGTTGCGCGAAAGAAGAGAAATTATCTTTCAGCACATAAAAATCTTGATAAAAATTAATGATTGTCTTATCTTTATATACATAGTGTGACCTACTTGGGCATTCGTGAGTGTTACATTGGGTAGTTTCTTTTGCTGGACCTATACCAGAGCAATCATTTCCCCCGAATGCAGGTGCTGGGCTATTGCAAAGTCTGTTTCGTGACATTGTTCCACCTCCACAGCTTTTGCTACAAACACTGTATTCTCCCCATTCTCCATAGCCTCCGTTCACTAAAACATAGAAACTGGATTTCTTAAAGAACGCCTCTTGTTTTCCCACGACCCTCTGTTTGTTGCAAAGTCATAGATATTCATTTGCGTCCTTTCCAACTGGAAATAAACAAAGTAACATGTATTTGATCCATGGGTGCATGGACCAATGGAATGCCGGGAACGATTATTTTGGATAGGATTATGTTACACAAACTCTAGGATACTAAGTGATCAGTTGAATTAAATATACTAGGCTAAAGTATGATATGATTTCACCTTGCTATGCGTTTTTGAAGCATAGCAAGCATGACATGTTGATTATGTCAGCATTCATTGAAAATTTAAGTATGATATTTTTATTTGTAAAAAAGATTAAAGGTAAATTCACCATAAAGTTGAAAAAAATTTAAAATGTGCTAGAATATAATGAAAATGCATACCAGGACATTCGTGTGAATTGCAATGGACACTTTCAGTGGCAGGGCCTAAGTGGGTACAATTTTTTCCGCCATAAGCTGGAGGCGGGTCATTGCAGAGCCGGTTCCGGCGTTTTGATCCTCCTCCGCATGAGACACTGCATTCTGTGTATGATCCCCATGCTCCGTAGCCTCCATCAACTGCAGGTAAAAACGACAAAGAGAATCAAGTAAGGCCTAGAATGCAATTTCTACATGGGTTTTGAGTGAACATAAACCATTCTCAAACACACGTAAAGTTTATTGTAGCTGACTGATAATAACGTGAAATACAACTAATATACTAGTTTACAAGGAGAATGACTAATTCACCAATGTTAAATCACATATTGCATTATTTGCAACCAGATCTCTTTCATAATAGTTTCATCGTGGTTAATAAACTGACCAGGGCATTTGTGAGTGTTGCATGAAGTACTTTCAGTTGCAGGACCCTTTAATGAGCAGTCTTTTCCGTTGTAAGCAGGCTCAGGGTTGTTGCATTGCCTTCGTCTCGTTTTAACTCCTTCTCCACAAGTTTTGGTACAATCACTGTAAGGCTCCCATGCCCCGTAGCCACCATCAACTACAATGAAACAGTTAGGATGTATAGCATCTTTGTGGGTATATGCTGAAATGTTACCTTGTGTCGGAAATTAAAGAAGAATTGTTTTGGCCCATTGTAAAGAAGCGGTAGTTAAGATATTTTTCCTGGAAGATATAATCAGATGTTATTTAGTTTGAATATTCTAGAAACTGACAAACCTTGGCCAGCATGTACTGGTCCAGCAATCCTAAAGCTTGAATGTTAAATATTTGTGCTGTTTGTGTTACTTTTTGACTTATTTGTAGAATATCATTGCTTCAAAAAAGCCTAAAAGATCTGATAATGACAATTTATTTACATAACAAAAGAAGTATTTTGCAAATTATCTTGTTGCAAACAACATACCTGGGCAGTCCTTGAGTTTACATGCCCTCGATTGAGTATAATCACCAATCAACCGACAATCTTTTCCTTTCCCAGCCGGTTTTGGGTTGTCACATGTTCTTTCTCTATGCTGCAAACCTGTCCCACAGAATTTATCACAAGGCGTCCATTCTTGCCATTCACTGAATCCACCATCGATATCTGTCGAGAATGAATTATGACGCTAATCTACCTTTAATTCATCTTAGATAATATATCAATGTTGAAAATTAGTATGCTGTGAAGCATTAAGTGCCGCAACCATCACTTTTTTCTACAACGAGACTACGAAGAGTCCTTTTTGCCTCTTGCCCTAACTTGGCAGAGAAATATGCTTTCGTGCCATTAGAATTACTTTTAGCACCCAAGTAATATGATAAAAACAGGCTTCTGCTAATTATATTGCAGCAGCTGTAAATTTTTATAGCATCTTCAGCCATGATATCATAGAAGCCTATAAACGTTTCTTTTTTGGTGACAGAAGAAGTGAGCTGAAAAGCTTTAAGCCTATGGAGTCCTTTAAATTCACAAAATGATTCACTAACCTTCTTCTGCGCTGACTTTGAAAGCGTAAACCGCCTCTGCAAATTCTTTTCCAACACAGTGCTGATGGCAAGATACGTTGCAACTCGAATATTTCTGATCTCCGATGCATTTGTCATTTTGTTGTTCGACCTCGTTAAGAATTTGTAGCTGTTCCTCGGTTTTACCGTAACATTCACCCCAGTAATGAAGAGCAAATCCAGAGAAGCCTTTCTCGTGCGCTTTCCGTGCACATTTGCATGCCAGTCTTCATTAAGATAAACGAGAGGTTACAAACACTTTATTTTTGACAAGCAGGAGCGATTGGTGGGATAATTGATAATATTCATTTCTTTCTCATCCCCGCAATGTTTTAGTAGTCAATATTTTGTTCTTTTTGGTTCTTCGGTTCAGTATGTCACCACTTCCTACTTTCTTCCATAAATTTTTTTCGGCCGTACATTTGAACCTAGATCTGGACCGTTTGTGAATTTTTATAGGTTACAGCATCATGCTTAAGCTATACACTTAAAAAAATTTTTTCATCATCAAAAAGCACTCACCTTTTCATATAGCCAACAATATCATGCCAATCGATATCATGTTTGTCGTTAAACAA
This sequence comes from Rhopilema esculentum, assembly GCF_057945365.1. Classification (NCBI taxonomy): domain Eukaryota; kingdom Metazoa; phylum Cnidaria; class Scyphozoa; order Rhizostomeae; family Rhizostomatidae; genus Rhopilema; species Rhopilema esculentum. The sequence goes on along the minus strand of NC_142818.1, from coordinate 47,172 downwards.
AATATATCTTGGTGACTCTTCTTCATAGCATCCAAGCATTTGATAGTTATCTATGCATAGATCTTTTGCAGCTGTAAACAAAAGGATGTCTATTTTGAGTGCATCTATCAAAAAATAGAAAACAAAAATCCGTAATTATGCTTTCGGGCTTCATCGGGCGTAATTAGGCTTCATCAATTTTTACTCTTTATTGCAACTGTATGCATGTGCTCTTTGCTTATTGACACGTTGATTGAAGTTCAGTTTCACAAAGTTTCACAAGGTGCAAATACAGAGATGGACTCATTGTTGTAGATTAGCAGTCACTCTTGAATCAGAAGATTTTTAGAAAATCAAACTCATTTTCTAATCATTCATGTTTTTATGAATGCGTGCTTTAAAGACTATACGAGCTTTTTAGAAAGGGATTTAGTATAAATTTTTGTGTATACTAAATCCCTTCGATCTGCTATTTTTTGCATCTTTTCCAAGACTGCATCTTCTAGCTCGATTTTCATCCAAGTGACAAAACATTTAATGTGAATAGGACCAGTAAATTGATATTAGTGAATGATATTAGGCCAAAATTTGGGTTCAAAACTCGTTGTAGCGATAAACTTTTGGACTATGATAGCAACCATGATTTCTAAAAATTTGTTTAATGAGAAGTATAAAATTAATGTATTCTTCCTTTTAATTCAACTGGAGATTAAAATAACTTACCAGTAACTGCAACGAGTGCTAGCAGTATTGCTATAATCTTTGACATACTTCCAGCCTAAGTGGATAATAATATTGAAATGCAGTTGGTTTAACGCAAGTTTCAACTGCCAAAAACTTAAAGTTACAAAATAAGGCATAAATGCAGTAATATTTTTTCAAAACGGTTTCTTTGATAGCATTGAAACGTACTGTGCAACCTAGAATATTTTCTCGACCCACCTTCTCCGTCAGCAAAAAATAAGTACTTTGAGAAATATCAAAAAAATGGTAATGTAAAAATCTCGGTTGAATTTTATTGTTAAGCGTTGAATTTACACAAAGAGAAAAAAAGACAAACATACCTGTCCTCCATGCAATAAAACTAAAATCGAAGTGATTTAAAATGTTGCGAATGTTCCTTGATTCTTTTAATCAGTTATCGAACTCATGTTTCGACACTTCGTACTTTGCCGTTAAACATGGTTCGAGGCATTCTGTATACACTCCCCTCACGATAGAATCCTGATAGTTTGGCGATCGATTGTCCTTTCGAACAAAAATAAATGCAGGCTGGCCAGGCACGTAAATAATAGGGGGGCGTGGGGGGCGTAACGCCCCCCCAAAGTTTGGAAAATCCAGTTACAGTTGGAAAACATAACGGTTGACTTGGAATTTTTTTCTTAAGACCAAACTTGTGAATTTTATATTTTAAGAAGTTTTTTATTTTAAATATAAAAATTCTAAACATTAAAATTCACAGGCTGAAGCTGACCCATCCAATCGTTTTCTATTGTGAATCCCGTCTCCACTGGATCCAAATTGCACACTTGCCCCGTTTTCTTTTTCTTTCTTTCTGACGGAAGTTGAATCAAATTACGAACAGGCAAGGTGAACTTACGGATAAGAAACTTGAAACTTACAGTTTGGAATAATAATACCCGCATTGATCAGAAAATATTAGAGTGGGAATTTTTTTAGAAACTACGAGTAGTTAATTCAATAAAAGATTAAGAATCTTTCAGTACTAAAAATTCTCAACGCTTCTTATAAAAAACGAGTTTATGCTAAACTCCCCCTGTTATTTGTTAATGTCCTTGAGTCCTTATCATAAATTCCTATGACAAAACTGCTGTGGAGCAAGAACACATTGCAAAAACTGCAGTAGAAGTATTTGATCAAAGAAGAGTATTTCATCTTTCGAATCAGGCATATGCACAAGTTTATTCTCAAATCATCATTTCAATTGTAAAGAATGAAAAGGCATTTGACACTCTGAAAAGTTTAAAGGTAGTTTTCTTCGATCAAGAACGAAAATAAAAGGCCCAAATTCTTGGTGCTTCTATATCGTGAAAAAATGTATTTTAGATAAAATTGATCAATTGATCTGAAAGAATACTACTAATCATTAAGTATATCTAATACTGGTTTTGCTTAAATGTTGCTTTACTTCTTACAGTATGTTTAATGTTTGTTTCATGTTAATCAAAATTTAGAGATTTAGGCTTATTATTGAGTAAAGATTTGGTAATTATAAAGAAAATAGAACTATGGTGTTCGGGCTATTTACAAATATCAATTTGGTAGGTACAACAGATCTACTGGTCGAATGAAAAATTTATCACTTAAAGTTGGAATTTTCATACTTCCACGCCCCCCCAAAATTAGCAACTTGTTTTCGTCCCTGAGGCTGGCGATAATTCAATGGTGATTTTCAGAAAAACTTTCCAAAGTAAATCAAGACGATAAACTTTTCCAAAACTTCTGAGCTTAAAATAAAAGACCTTTGGGCCTTACATAAAATAAAGAGATTTTTGCATGGAGATGCCGCCAATCGATTAAAAGAGATGCCTAACATTTGGTTGCATTTAAGCAAATCTTAAACAATCTTGCAACGCAGACATACTATCATTCAGTGCAGGGTCATAAAGTTATACCATTTGTTTACCGCTGCAAGTCTTGCTGATATCGATTGGTACGAGGGTACATTTAAAATTCCTTTTTCCTTGAAATATTTACCGAAAGCTTTTGAAAATTCACATTTAATGCAATTTTGCGTTTTAATGCCAAGCTGTAATGATGGAATGTTCGGCCGTTGTTGCTGCAGCAGTCTTTGTGCATCCAACGATATTTGCAACTTAATGATAGCTTTTTCCATCATTGTGATAAACCATTATATCTAGACACTGTTTATAAGTCCACACTTTTGTTTCGGTCGCTAACATCTCGACATATCAGTCCGTCATAAGGTTTGCTTTCATATCAGTCCGTCATTTACAAATAACTCAATGTACAGTAGCTTTATCTGGAATAAAGCTAATATTGAACGACGAAAAAGATATCATTCCTGGAGCCGAAAGAAGGGTGACTGAAACTTTGCTTTAAACGGATAACATACAGTCGTGAAGTCATTCATTTAAATCCCCATTTCTACTTCTATGAACAAATTTAGAATATTTCTGTTCAAACATCGTTTCTTTATAACCTATTTGCGCATTACCAAAAATTTGAAGAGGTGCTGCTGAAAACATCATTCAAGACTTGGTAAGCAAATTGGCCTTGGAAAGTCTCTGATATTTCAGGCAGTGCCGCTCATTGCAAAGAAACTAGGCTTTTTAGTGAAATGTAGTTAATAAGGAGCAGGAACACCGCAATACGCCGAGAATAAACAACAACAAACACACGTAAATCAGTGAAGGCTAATATTTCGCCCCGGCATACGGGGCTTCATCAAAGCAAAAACATTCTTTTTGTACAAAATTTATCAATGATTAGCATTTTATAAATGCATTGTGCCAACTTTAATTTCATGCTTCGCACATGCTTTTGTTCCCTAATGGCGTTTTACACCTGATTTGATTGGATTCTTAGGCAGAAAAGTCTTGTCGACTTTATAGAGCTATATAAAATACATTTGCGTTAAGATTTCCAAAAACTCGGCTGACTACTGAGTACCGTTGTTATTTATCCGACAGTTTGGTTTACAGGCCTAGTTTCCTTCCAGTCTGTTAGATTGACCAGGGGCGGATCCAGCAAAAAATCTGACTGAGTTCCAGGCCAAGGTCAAGGTCTTTCATGTAATGCATTGATAATTGTGCCTAAGACAACATTATTATTCACATGTTTGCATTTTGGTAGGGGGGGGGGTGGGGGTTGGTAGGTGCTAGCCACTCGCTAAATCTAGATTATAGATTTTTTTCCGACTGAGAACAGTGCCTCTGTGAAAATTTCTGCAAACCCTTCCCTTTCTAAATACCCTCTTGTTTGTCTTGGATGCCACAGCAAAGTTTTCCCTTTTGTTTTACTCTATTTTGTTGTTTTGCCCATGTAGACACCAGCCTATTTTTCAAAATATGGTGTTCCGTCTGACCATAGGTCACTCTTGTCATCAGCGACTGCAATTTAAAATAAAGGTAGTTAATGCTCTTGGAAAATTAACGATACTTCCTGGTTTTATCTCAAAAATAAGACATCTGCAGTCGCCATTTCGAATTCAAAGTTTTGCAGTTCTACAACAGATTAGAAACAATAGGTAGCCAATCAACTACGGGCTATTGTACAGCTCTCTTACAAATATGGTATCATTTCCGAGTTCCAGATGCTGTTTTGACTGAGTTCCATGCGTCTTCCAAACAAAAATTTCATTGTTTCAATTCATTGACTTCCGAGGCACAAAACGTTTATTTCTGAGTTCTAGGATTGACTGCTGTTGTCCTCCACAGCGTCTGGAAATTCGTTTCAAAATCACAACACAGAAGAAGGAAGGAGAGGGCAAACGAATGACATCAAACTGGCAATTTTAAGATTTTGAAGAGACTGCGATAAAACTTACAATTTCTAGGTTTTACTTTTTTAGCCTAAATATTACTTATTTCAGGCAACACTATTTTTAGCTATATGTTGGAAAACTGACTGAGTTCTGTGCACCAAGGAACTCACTCTGGATCCGCCTCTGTTGACTAAGGGTCTTTCAAATAAGTCCACCGGAACGATGTCAGGGCACACTGAACCAGACTCTCTTATTTTATGTAAAGTGAGTCTGGTACCCAGGGTAGGTCTTCCAGAAAGAGCAGTTTCAAGGAAAAAAGTTATGGCCAGGGAAATGGCTCCTGATGAAATCGCCGACCCTGTTTTCTGTTAAAGTTTGTATCGAGTTAAACTATATAAGAAAGGGTGCCCAGGAGTGCTCGGCCCCCTTCTACCTCTCGAAGAAGGGCTGGGCCCCCTCTTTTTCTGAATAATTTGAAAATGATATGACTAATTTTTGCCTAAATGACCATATTTTATCAAACCAATAATCGTTTTTGCTTACCCAGCACTCCATTCCTTACAAGCAAAGAAGTGAAAGCGTAAGAAACCAAACTAACGGAAACATTTGCACTCTTTTCTTTTACAAGAACCAGTAAGTTTCTTAAATTTTACAAGAACAAGTTCTTAATTTTTTTCGAAAATCTGTGGCTGGATTGTTCTTAATTTGTTCTTAAATTAAGAGGGTGTAAGCAGTGCTATTGCTAGCTTTTTCGCTCTAAGGAGGTATTGAGGCCTCATTTGCCAACAAAGTGAGTGAGATAGCCTTTATTTGCTGACAAATTTGAATATTCACCGAAAAAGCACCCACACATCGCTAAAAATCCTCGATTTTGAAAAACGTTGTTCAAAATTGCATTTTGCAGAAGCTCAGCCTCAGCTTGTTCTTAATTTGTTCTTAACTTTTGACAAGTTTTTAGGCTCGTGTTCTTATAAAATTGTTCTTTTAAAAAGAGAGTGTATTATGAATAAAAAATAGAGGAAATAATATGCCCTCCCTCCTCTACATTATTTGGCTCCACACCACTGACACCAACCCCAAAAAGAGAAATGTGGTCCCTAGAAAGAGGCAGCACGATTGACTTTGGTGAATAAAGGGTCCTGAGAGAGATCTCCCCGGCCCTTCTTTGACAGCTAATCCGCGCCTGAAATGTTGATGAGAGTTCTTGAATGTCAAAAAAATATCTTCTGCGCATGCTTGTACAGTATACCGTTTTCCGTTTTCCGCCCATACCGCGAAAAGGAAATCCGCCTTTAATCTGAAAATTCAGTCATTTCTGCTAGGTTCTAGATTTAATTTTAGTAAACACGTTTTAAAACAGTGAAAGCTGCAACTCATCCTTATGTGATAAAGAGGCATCGAACTTAAATTAGTTTAAAAGAGATAAAAATGCTTGTTCAGAGCTTTGTTTATTAAATTTTGATATATTGACCTAGAGCATGGAATGTTTGGTTAGGTAAACCATTTTGTACAATCAAAATATACAAAAATGTACACTTTCGCTCCTTGACAATAACCAGGCGAGCTGTAACAATGACCTAGGTGACAACAAGGTGATAAGAATATTTCCTGTCATTTTAAGACATCGAATGAACCAGACTCATTCTTCATGAAGTATAAAGTTTTCAAGTTGGTTCATCTAATCGTGAACGGCAATCACACGCAATTTTATTAAAAAGTGCTGTATAAAGAAAATAGTACTCGAACAGTCAACGATATAAAGAATACTGGATGGAAAACTGCTTAGGAACATGCAAATTGTTTTTTATCTGAATAAAAGATTTAGACACCCTTCATATTGTGATTAAAGTTTTTGTTGAATGGATACTTTAGAAAGTGTAAATGGTACTTGAGTAAATATTTTTAGTGCTGAGCTTTGTGCGTGCAATGCCTGTAATTTTAAAATCCGGTAATCCCTGTTGCTTTCGGCACTCACGGTCTCGGGCAGTATCCACCCACGTTTTTCCCAGAATTCGATTTACTAATTCCTCGAAATCCGTTGAAAACTCGAGATGTTTCTTTTGAGGGCAAAAAACTGGCAAGAAGCCACCGTTACGAAAAATGCTGCTTGAGAAAGTTGCTTGTCCAAAAATTTTAAAATGGATAGAAGATACTAAAAAAGGATTTTCAAAGAGTATGAAGGGCGTGGCCGAGGAAATATGTTTTTGTCCACCCCAGTTTTTTCGAGCTGGCGACGTCACTGGTCTCGGATAGTAAGGACCAAAGGATTCGAAACTGATTGCCTCGCGAGTTGTTGCACCTGAACATCGGAATTTTCTCAGGTGATTTGCAACTCAGTTAAACGGTCCAAAATGTTCAAAATTATATATGAATTGCACATAAAGTTTTATTTAAATTTTCAAGGAAAAAGTTTCATTACGTTATTCATTTGGTTTTGATTACGTTAGCTATCAATTTTGATAAGCTTCTCATTCTATGCAATTGTATATAGTAGACTAAATAACTTCGTAAATCGATATGGAATAAATGATGATCAAGATGCAAAAATTTTATGAAAGAAAATGTTTGGAAAACACTAGCCTCGTTTCAAATGCGAACCTCTCTCGGATCGGACAAGAAAAAATGGATGGTTGTTTTAGTGCTTAACACTACACGAAGAAAGTTTATATTTTTGTTAATATCTTGTGGAGATTTAAAGTGTTTCCAAAATGCTTTCCTCACGTCAACCGATAAAGGTCCTGTCAAAAAATCTGCGAAAGATGAAGGTGAGTGGTCAAGCATTGTTTCATGAACGTACCTTATTTACGTTAGAAGTAATAGTGTGGTGTTGCTCTTTTTTTGCTTTTTTTGAAATAAAATTTTCAAAAGACTGTTACCAACGTAAAAAAAGAATATATACCATTGAAAGCTTTCCACTAGTGTGCTTTATATTCCTTTAGGACCCAAGAAGATTAATATTCGAAAGCAGTTTCTTAAAATTAGCATGCATGTTGAGCACTGATTGTTTTCATTGACGAAATTTAGGCTGGTTGCCCTCGTGGTGCACACAAAAATTCCAACTAAATACATATTCCACACAACAACAAACAAAACAACGAAAGCAATGTTTATATTGGTATTATATATATAAGATATTATTATATTTCTAAAGTGCCCGGACTGCAGAGTATGGCAGTTTCCAACGAGATCTGGGGTGTGCTAGAGCAAATTTTCAAGTGTACAAGTGTGCTCTTCTTTTGTTTGCAAAACTGTGCTAGAGCCCAAGGATAATCAATTAAGAAGCTAAAATGAACTAAGATAAGTAATATACATGATTGATAATTATTCTGTTTGAACCATTTTGAGATTGTGTTGATCTTGAAGAAACTTAATTTTTCATTTGCCTTTGGCAATCATACACACCCATGTAACATTTAGATCTCCAAATGCCACACCCTTTACCAGGTGTGCAAGGACAGTTTAGAAAAATATCTTAAGCTGGGTCAGCAGAATATTTGGTCAGCCAAAAATTTGGCCTGCTTTTGAAGCCAGCCACAAATGAGGTCACTTTGGTTTCTGTTTACACAAGGCCACTCAAGTGACCTAATTATTATGGCTTGCACAATGTGTCAAAAGCTTGTTGCCAAAAATCATTGTAAGCAAAGAGCTATCAAAACAACTTCTGCCATTCTCTGTTCTCGTGTGCTCTCTTCGCAAAGCTCTGTTTAGAGGATGGCTGACATAACTGTTAGCAATGATTGGAAATTTGCAATCTTTGCTTTGCTTTTGAATCTTTCGACTAAATTTTTCGATTCACCAATTAATGTTCTCTCTTTCTCAAACTGTTTTATCTAACCCTCTTGTTTCTTACTCCATTCTGATACCAAATGATTTTGACCCTGTTATTTTCTAAAAGCCAATCAGAATACTTTGAGCAAGCAACAGGTGAACCAAGAGGGCGATCTCCAGCCAATCAACATTGGTCTCGTTAAACACTTTCTGATTTTTCTAAATTTTTATTCATTATTACATGAAAATAATTTTCATTTGAACATAGAAAAAACGAGGAAATTGTAGCAAAAGTTTTGTTTGCACAGACTTTTAAGTTACTTGCTTATTGGTTCAGGGAAAGCACTTGGAAAACTTGTCAGGATATATATTTCTTTGTAAACAAAAGTCAAGAACAGCCAAAAACTGTAGAAAAGATGTCAAGAGCTATTTTCACATACTGTTTATTAGATGGTAGATTTAAGCAGGTCTCATTTGACCACTTGACTGGGTCTTTCTGTTCCATTGCCTGCCTCATCAGCTTTTAAATTTTGGCATGAGCACACACAAGATTTTTTGCCCTTAAAGCTCCAGCATACCAGTTAGGTTTTGCTTAGTGCAAGCCAAATTGGTGTAAATGGACTTGCTCAGAAAGATATAAAACACAAATTACTTTTTTAAAAATAAAATGTTATACCCTATAATCTTGCATATAGGCGCCACTCTTGTATATAGGCGCCACTCTTGTATATAGGCGCCAGCGTTTCTATCCGGATAAAGGCACCGTGGTGCCTATATCCGGCCCGGTTTTTTGAATATCATATTTCTTACCGTATATTGACAGAGAAATAACATAAAGGGATTTTCATATAGAAGATTCAATTATTTTCACTTAGTCTTTCACATATATCTTTAATAATTGGTTCTACTTTAAATAGATTATGTTCTGACACCTTGACAGTCACTAAACAAGGGACCTCCAGCCCCTTTCCTCTTTTGTTCTCTCGTTTTCCTGTCACGCAAACTTTAATGGAGCCACCGGACAGCAAAATGAGGGTGCAAGTTTTAGAAAATAGTCGTGGAATGTGTCCTACAATTTCACCATTTTTCAGAACTTTCGCGGTATATTGATCGTGTGCTCGTGTTTCTGATTGGCCTATTTCGATCCACAACTGGGTATATATATTTCCTAGCGTAGAGTTTTGGATCTATGTTCTGACGTTTTAAACTCTGAAGAGTGTCAGACAAAAAGCTTTAGTTTAGTAAATGTTTGCTTTTTTCAAAGCCACCATATATTTATCGTGTTGATTATCAGGCTTTCCTTTACAAGTCAGCTCCACTTGAATATGTGGGGCCCATATAACTTTATATACGTGATGTCCAGTGTTGAAACAGTTAAACTCACACAGGGACGACATTTAGCTGCTCTCGCCATTGCAGAATCATGTAAAAGGAAATATTTACCACAAACGCTGAATTCTAAATATAAACTTTCAAATTTGACCCATAACATCTTAAAAATATTATACTAATGTAATCATAACATTCGAAGGCTCTTAGACCAGGCGAGGAAGGGACGATAATCGTCACCCATCAGGGGAATTTGCCAGACCAGCTCTGTATGGTCATTTTCGATACGCTGATCACAAAAACGGATGTTGTACGGAGAAATTCGGTACAAGGAAGCCTCATTTATTTCACTTTCAAACGTCGTTTATCGTCCAAATTTGAACATTGAACGAAAGTTTGTAAATGAAACGATTTTCATCAATCTCGATTTGCTGATTTCAAAAAGTTATTTCATAAATGTAAATTCAGTACCAGAAAGCCTCTATTTCATGTTCAAACCTCGTTTTTATCAAAATTTTAATGTTGAACAAAAGTTTGTAATTTCTTTATTCTCATCAATTTTGATATACTGGTTTCGAAGGTTGATCTCATACGGCGGAATTCTGAAAGGCGAGCAATAGTTGGTCTTCACACATTCTCGGGCATCGATTATGTGTCCATGATTTCTAAAAAAAGGAAAAAGTCATTCTGAAAAGCAATGTTAAAGCGCAACGAATTCGTGAGCACTTTTGCAAGGCTTGGAATAGATGTCCACCCCATCCAAATGCTATCGAGGTCATGGAGAAGTTAACATGCTTTCTTTACAGTTTTTCAACAACTGTCACCAAGGTCAATGACACCCGCTCAAAGAGTTTCTGGAAGATTTTTGAAAATTAAGGGAAAGTTATTGAACTTAGTTTAATGCAACTGTGTGTTGCCAATCTTATTTGCACAAAGCTACATCAGCTCATGTTGCAAAAATTTACAGAAATGCAGATCAGTTGCAGTTAAGCATTGGCAGTCCAGTTGATCATGGTTGGGATGCAGCCGGTAACGCATCGTGGAGTAAAGACATATACCTAGATAATGTTGCCAAGCTGCTTCTAAATATCAATCAAGATGCTGAAGAAGACAATACTGACTCAATGAATGACAATTGCTTTGAGGATGAGTATAGCAATGACTCTGATGACAACGGAAGCTATAATGTTTATTGAAAACAAGTTTAAATAGTCTGGGCTGTTAGAACATGAATTGTGCAAATTGTGATACCAGCATGAAAATGAGCAGACACAAGCTGAAAAATGCCCCCAAGTGCTATTTTCAGACTGAGGGTAATGGCACCAGTCCTCCTATGGGGCCAATCTCCATATGTCATTAATGATTTGTAAAAAAGTGCAAAAGGAAAGATTTAGGTGCATTATCGTATATTAACATATATTAAGAGAAAAAAGGAAATAAAAATTTCCCCTTGATGCTATTTTTATAATATGATATTGGTACCCATGTCTCTGAATAATTACTCTCTTTTATATGAATATGAAATGTAGCTTTCTCTATTCTTTCAACAAACTGGAAAGTTATACGAAAAGATGTAATTGACAATCTTACCCCTTGATGCTATTTTTAGAATGGGGTACTGGAACCCAGATTTTTTATTTTTATAAAATAATTTTTTGAAATCAGCACATCAAAATTCATAAAATTCAATTCATTTACAAACTTTTGTGTAACGTTCAAATTTGGACGAAAACGAGGTTTGAACGTGAAATAGAACCTTCCTGGCACCGAATTTCTCCGTATAACATCAATTTTCGTAATCAGGGTATTGAAATTGGCCAAACAGAGTGGGTCTTGCAAATTCCCTCGATGGGTGAGGATACCCCCCCCCCTTCTTTGCCTGGTCTACCTGGTTCTAATGAAGTACACGACAAGGAAATTATCGTAGAACTATAGCATTGTGTTTTTAATCTGCAAAATTTCTACTGTCAAGATGTTTCTTAGTATAAGCTGTGATGCAAAATGACTTTTTTGCGATTTAAAGTGATTTTGTTGCCAAAAAATTATAGGTGCCTGACCCCTAACGCAGCTCTATTTTCTAGACTTGAAAACCCAGAAGTTTGAATGTAATAATTTTGCCGGCGCCTTTATGCAAGACTATAGGGTGCACAATATTTTGTATTATTTTCCACTAGAGTCTCTAATTTATATTGTACAGTTTTTTACTTATGAATTCAAATGATCCAGATTAATTGAATATAGTGACAGACACTTCATTGGGTTTTTGCAGAGTAGTATGAAAAAGCAGGGAAACTAAAATTTGTGACTGCACCCCCAGCACACTTGAAATATTAGGGCAATGCCCATTTAGATGAATATATTTATGTTATCTATTAGAAAAGCAAATTTTTTATAACAAACAATGCTGTTCATAAAATTAGTAAAATGGTATTCCCAAATTGTTACCACCAAAAAGTATATTTTTTGGTGCATACCAGCACAACAGAATATCTAGTTGTGTACACCAATACACCAGGTGTTTTGCCCGTGTGCACCAGAGATGTAGTTGAGCAGTGTCATACTCAGCAAATTGTTTCCCTGTTACAGATCATTCCAATGTTTTTTCAGTTTCTAAATTCAAAATTGTAGGCTAAAAGTTTCTTTAATTTTTTTATATTATTTGGTATAAACACTTCTGTGCATTCTATTTGTTGCCAAAATATAAGAATCATCAATTCAGTAAGTCATGTAGAACATTTAAACTTCTATGGTTTTGTGAAAGCATACAGCTAGTCAATTTTATGTGGTTCTATCTTTCCATTTTTAGTTTATGCAGAAACAACAAGATGAGCTTTTAGCAGAAAACCAGAAAAAAGAGTATGATATGCAGCTTTCCAAAGAGCATTGGTTTGTTGAAGATATGATTGACATAGATCTAAGGTAGGCATTTGGCTGTTCATTCTTTATTGTTCACTGCTTTGGATCAGTGTTGCACAGTGGATGCCAAATAAAATCTGTGCAGAATTGTTAGACAAAATTGAAGGGCACTTGCAACTGTTCTCTATCGTTTTTTGTCTTTGACTCTCTCATTTTTGCAGAACTGCTCCCGAGACTGAATCAAGTTTTGTCATTTGTGAGGACTTGTTGTCAGTTGGAAGAATGTCATTCAGAAATTTCAACCCAAAAATTGAGGTAGTGCCACTTTCAAGATAATTTCGTCTCTTTTTACATTTGTCAATCATTTTCAACTGTCCTCAAGTCTTATAACACCTATCTTTTTCTATTTTTTGATTTTATCTGAAAAGAAAGTCAGTCAACAAAACAATGATGAAATTTTATTTTCAATAACAATAGTCAGCTGTGTTTCAGTTGATTATGAACCTGTATTTTAGGTTGCAAGTGAAACTCAGTCCACTAATGGCTGCTACCACAGTGGTATCAAGTTGATCTGTGGTGATAGGTATATTTTGATAGGTGTGTTTTGATAGGTGTGTTTTGATAGGTGTGTTGTGATAGAAATGGCAACAGTGGTTTGGTGGTCTTTTGATTTATATAGTGGACCATCTAAAGTTTTAAATCTGTCCTGATTCCCCAAAAGACAACATAGAAATCATGATTTTCAAAGTATGCAATGTCTATGTATTTTAAAAATTGCCTTTATGGAGAAATCGTTTTTTTAGTCTTTGTACTTTTAGTAGTGTACAAGGAAGAATATATTGTACAATATATTGCTTCAAACAGGAACCAAAACGAAACTCCAGTGAATGATTTCCTGTAGTTGTTTTCACATATAGTGCCACTCATATAGGTGCTGCATAGAAATTTCAAAAGTCTACTTTTTTGTAATTATTTGCACAAAGTAGAAACCTTGAAATACTTAGTTGATGATAGAAAGTCATCAACAATATATGTAAACTGTGGAGGATTTGATTGCTTGAAGTTTATCAATTGTTGATTTGTGACCAATCCACAATCAAAAATGTTTCATACAACTGTCAAAGTTACTAATTTCCACCAATTGGTATCAACACTATTCATCATGTAGCCCCCATCAGTAAAAAGCATTTGTTTAGAAAAGTATACTTTAAGCATCATCATTCAAGCCTCTATAGAAAACACAAACCTTAAATAGTACTGAAACATTTTGAATGCAGAAGAAACATAATGTGTGCATATGTATGATGAATGTATGAAGATACATAATGAAAAATGAAAATTTTTATACCGACATTTAATACTGAATCCACAGAACATATATTAGATCCCTTCTTCGTTTGTGTTGTATTTCCTCCTTTGCAGCTATTCTTCCTAGAAGAATTCAGGAAAACCCATGAAAATTTACGCATTGTATATGAAATATTTACCTTTCGAATTGCGTTTGTTCAGGCTCTCTGCATACCCCAAGTCCAATAGACCAAACTGCTTTTATTTAATCGTGGTTTTGCAATGATGAAAACTGAAGTTTTTGATTTCCTCGCAATTCTTTTCCTCTCCTTGAAAATTTAGATTTTGATTTTGTTAACTAAAGCTGGGAAAATATTTGTTGAAAACTTGCTTATAATCCCACAGTTCGATGCACTTGATGCCTTTTTCCATTTAAAATAAATTGTTGATAAACATCGGCTAGCATTTGAATGTACGTCCATTTGGTCCTTCTATCTCAAAATTTAGCAGTTTGTCTCAGATGGATATCAAGGAATATGCGCTGAAATGGATTTTTTTTTATTTCCGCGACAGTTTACAAATAACACACGTAGGTTACAAGACGATGCCGCAGATGGTATGGAAATAATAGCAACAAAACAATTCAACACTAAATATAAATCTAAATATTAAAGATTACATTTCAATAGTTAATTGAGAGACCACATGCCCTCAGAAAAAGATGATTCCTAGTTCAATATGCTATTTGAGATTTAAATTTCAGTATCGTTTCTCTTTAGAAGCTGTACTCTGGGTTATTAAGTAAGCATTCTGACCACGACAAAGACGCAGAAAGCGGTGAAGAAGACGTTTCTGTTGCAGAAATGGCTGACAGGTTTGTCTGCCCCTCTACCCTTTGTTTAAGTCAGTCTTGTCATTATTGCTAACAGTTGGGTTGGAGCGTAGATTATTAGGATTTTATTGTAATTGATTGTCGTTGTAAATTTTATGAGAATATAAAAAAAAGATAATACGTTGAATTGCATATCAAACAACATTTTTTCGGCTAGAAATTTTGAAACATTCGCTGCTCATAAACTCTGTTCCGATTCTTTCTCTTCTCCATTTGTATTTACTGTCTGTAGTCATCTTTATCTCCCCGTTTGTATTTGTCATCTTTATCTCCCCGTTTGTATTTGTCATCTTTATCTCTCTATTTATGTTAGTCATCTCTATCTACTCCTTTTCATTCCCATTTAAAATTCGGAAATGTTCCTGTTAGTAAAATCCCAGTTGCTCTTGTCTCACCTCTCGCCCTTTTGTTCCACCGATATGCGCAGACCTTTATTATCGAGTCTTCGCTTTCATCTCTATGTGCTTTTATTAGCATTGCTACGTTTTCTTCTTTAGATATGATTCACTTGTCGATAGTATCGGGAAAAAGTTTTCAAGAAAGCGAAAGCACCAACAACATGAACATTGTCGTGATCCAGACCAAACGATTTCAACCACCAGTAAGCCTAAGAAAATTAAGCGAGTGTTTAAGAAGCCAAAGATGGAATAAACGTGCGCAGATGGAACAAAAATGATAATGCTTCCTTCAATTAAACAAAGTTTTTTTGAGATTAAACGGATATTATTCTAAAGACGACAATATTGATCTTCTTTGGTTGCGATGTACAAGAAAGATGGCTGTTATCATCTGGGTCTTCTAAGTTACGTGTGATTAACTGGGTGTTGATCCGATCTTAGGTATAAATTTGTTAGTTATTTTATCATTTTGTTATAAAGCAAAAAAAGTTGCAATTTTTAATGATAAGAGGTCGGTCATTTTGATGAGCCAGACCGGGAAAGTATAAATATATTTTTCCTTCATTGATTGAATTTGTACAAGGTATTCTTGATTTAACTCAACTTGAAATGTGCATCATTGCTTAAAAGTGTCATTTCCACACCAACACATTCAAAATACAGATGCATATTTATTTGTGTTGTTTTTTAAGTTATTATTCTTTTCAAAAACAAGTTAAAATCACATGAGCTCGAAGCCTTTACCTCGATTCAGTAATTTTTAGCCTATATATCCAAACTTCATTTTACCAGACACTCTTCACAAATCTTGAAGCTAAACGTGCATCCGTACCAAAACTTTCATAATTCATTCGAACTTTTGAAAAATTATTATTATTTTAAGCCTCGATGTAGGCAAATTAAGATTAAATGTACCTATTTGACATGAATGATTAAGTTTCAATCAAGCTTAAATTTTCAATCTAAATTTGGAGCGATAATGTGCTACGTCAGACTACGTCATCAAAGGGTTTGCAGCATGATGAATTGGTGCGATTGTGCTTGAATTGTTGGGCAAATTTTAGATAAAGCTTTGTCAGAAAAATTGCAACAGACGGTGCAAACCTACTTTTTGAATCAAGACTATCTCATGCATATATCTAGCTAACTTAGAAGCTAGACTGAAATTGAATATTGTACACTTGAAGTGTAAATAATAAATGGTCAATGTCATACTTCAAAGACAGAGTAATAATAAGGTGTGAGCCTAATTGAAATTCAATCGTTCCCTGCCTGCCGCTAAATCTCTTGCTCAATTTTTTGGCTTGATAGGCCCATTTATGGATGATTCCTATTACTTGAATCAATCTGAGTAGTTTTAGGTGTTTTGTCTCGTTTTCAACGCTGCTGAAGGAGCACTACAATAACCAACTTAATCGGGCCATGGCAACAGAATGGTTGCCAAAGAGACTATGTTGACGAACTGAGGTGACGTATACTACACACACCTGCGTACAGTCAGCCTAACTTGCCAAAGGATTTGATCTCATAACTATGAACTGTTAGCTGTATACTTTTTTAAAACAAAAGTGAAATACAACTAGTAAACAAATTTAATTCCTTTGCCTGTGCGACATAGTGAAACTCTAATTTTACCATCAGGTACGCACTTAATGCAACACTTCTTTTATAATGTGATTTAAAGATAGCAAGACTGTTGAGCCTTCGCTCCCAGTTTAATCCGTCTGTTGGCACCTGCCACTTCACGTAATGATTCCAAATTCCACAATATGAAAAATTATTCAATGAGATAAAAAGTGAACTTTTCTTTTGTTGTCTGTCATAGTAAGAATTTCGATGCCATCCGCGCTTTCACCATATGCTGTTGGTTTAATGCAAACTTAACAAACACACAATACTACCACTTGATCAATATAGCGGAAAGTCTATTACAGAAATCGATGTTAGCGTTCTTAATTGGATGGCGTTAGTTTACTTTTCGTGCCTATTGACAATTAAGTTGGATGGTGATTGTAGGGTATTACTAATACAGACAGAATTAAGCAAGATAATTTGGTTTAGAGAAGTGGTAATTCACGGCTGTAATGACGCAATTATTGGTTTGTGGTTTAAGAAAATACTTGCAATTGCGTTAAATACTGTGTTCTAGCGGGAAAAGCGAATGGTATACATTGAAACTGTAAAATTAAATTACGACATTGGATTCATGCAATAAAACCAGCAGCAATGAAATTAAATTCTGTGCATTCAAGTCATGCGCTCTGAAATCCAGATTAAAGTTGCATACTTCAAAGTGAGAGTTTTACATCTATTATTAAAGGAACATTTCATTGAGGTTGCTTAGGCTTGGAATTAATTAACAAAGAAAGAAGTAACGCGAAAGCGCCAGCTGATGAATTCAACTAGACATTGGAAACGAGATAAGCTATCGACGAATACCTGCATTATGTTTGAATTATTGACGCAACTGGGAATCTGTAGAAACCTATTCTGATCTGATCACAATCGAACAACCTGCTTTTCCTCGAGTTAAGCGACAATCTGCAAAGCAATCTCGTACGGTTCAAAGCTGCATAGTTCTACAATATTACAAAGGTGAAGAAGCAAAGACCTCAAGGTTATTTTCAATGTTTTATTTCTTTCTTCTATCGTAATGTCTGCTAGATTCTTTTTTAACGAAATCATACAGTATGACCAGTCATGATCGTGCTCTCGTGATTACTTTGCCAATGAATTGTTAAGTACCGGTGTGTTTATCATATCAAACATACAGAATACGACTTTGTTATTTCAAAATGTAAAAAAGGTCATCCTGTGATACGGAAAGCTCAATGCACTGCTCCTAAGACCTAAGATGCTATAAACCAACATACATGCCTCTTATGGCTTCGAAACCAAACGATCATGATCATTTGAAGTAGATAGCGTCCAGATCTTCATCCCAAAATTCTGAGCAGTTGTTGCCAATTGCCACATTTTATGTAAATTTGATTCAAAGCTCAAGTCGTTGTCGCCTTTCGTGTGTAGGCAAATTACAGACCAAAGCAGCCTTAACTGGTATGAAGAGTTCATATTCTCGCTTGCAAACAATTTTTGCTTACAAATCAATACAGATCATTGGAGAATTTTACACTCGAAGAAGTAAAAAAAATTTGAGAGATTTATACAAAGTCACTTCGTATCACAGAAAGACAGAAGACCGTTCTTGACATTCTTTTTATACACATTGTCACAATGCTGCTGTACCATTTGTAAAGAAAAATCAGTATTTAGAAAATGGAGCGAGAGGCCTTTGAATTTGTCTAATGTAGATTGAGAACATATTCATGATGTGTATAAACGGGCAATCTCGAAAATTTGAATGATTGGTACTAGCAAGATACATTTATCCTGGTACTAGAATATTCATTATAATTGCTAAGGAATTTAATTGAGATGCGATGTACGTCAATAAGGCGATTTTATCATGAATAGCCTTTGTTGAAATTAGGATTGGCAGGTAATGAACTTACGTAACTACTCTTTCATTCAATTGCGGGCATTCATTGCCGCTAGAGAGATAATAAATCGAGCTGGTAGCAAACTACTAAACTATGTCTATGGTGTAATATGAGGCATTTAGAAGCGATCAAGACTTTTGCCACAAACATATAGCACTCATGTTGCATTCCTGTTGCACAAAATGTTTTCTAGTCAGGTCACCTTGTCATACGATAAAATCGATCAAAACTTTGTACACAGACAGTTTGGTATGGCCAAACTATCAACCATTGTCATATGACATTCGTACTTCATAAATGTTATACAAAATGCTTTCTTGTCTGGTCACCTTGCCATACGATAAATAGATCAAAACTTTGCAACATAGACGTTTAGGTACGTTCGGTACATCCAAACAATGGGCTATTGTCATATGACATAATATTGATGAACTGAAATTGTTTTTATTGGTATCTGTGAAATGAAATCAAAATGGCATACGTTTTCTGTCAATATATATATGTTTTTCAACTTGCTGTGTTAATTCACCGTGGATGGAAATGTGTATATCTCCATGTGAATTATATCTACATTCAACCGAACTGTCCAACGACAACATGCAAAACTAGAAAACATATTATAGAATCTAAGAATGCATCAAGTCAAGGCTCCGCTACCAATTTCTATTTAACTTCATGCTTAGAGTCTTTCTTCAATGGACTTACGCAGTTATAACCGCACTATCGATATCATTTTCAGCGAAAACAGCATTTAGTTTCTATTGAAAGACGCGTCAATCCCAGAGGCAACCCGGGAAAAAACAACTAAATCCGTAGTAATAAGACAAAGTCGAAATTGTGGTCGATACCACAAAGCTAAAAATTTTATAGAATATCTCTTCCTAAGAGGTTCATGTAAGAATACCTTTAAGAGAAGGCAAAGAATGTAGAAAATAGCGGAACGCAGTTGTTGATAGCAAGAAAGCAGTTTTAGCTGCACCCTAACTTGGTACGATATTTATATATATATATATATATTTATAATATAGATAAGTTTTTTAATTTTTACTTTCAGCTCTAAAAGCAACACTAAATTACCATCAATCAGAAATACCATATCATTAAGCGGAAAACTAATATTTCTAGAAATTATTACCAAGTAGAAATAAGTTAGGCAAATTTATATTAAGCCAGAGATAAATATTTTACACAATCTACAGTCACTCTGTTTTTTGGCTCATTTGATCTTTCAATGACTGGGAATCTATGATCCAAGTGTCTCACAAATTTTTAAGAAGGGTTGCCAAATTGAAATATGCAAAAGGCCAAACGGATGACAAACTCAACAACAAACCCAAATACAACAAATTCGCAAATAACACCGCGCAAGCATTGTCTATTTTTACACGCATGACTCGTTGCAAACCTAATGATAATAATTTTCCAAACTCAAATAAGAAACTGAAAAACTTTCGCCATAAAAAAATTCATACGCTGATAATTAGGTTAGGCTATAATATTGATATTTGGGTTCAAATTGTGTAGCACTACTCCTCCATTTAATCTTTTTGTTTTTAGGATGTTAAAGTTTAGATTAAGCAAAGGAAAATTCTAAAAATTTCCAAAGGCAAAATGTCAAATTCAAGTAGTATGCCGGAAACAAAATGTTTCAGGCAATTTGACTCTGAATAGAGCCAAAGTCGAAAACTTTCGTTTGAAAAAAGCAAATCTGACAACCCTGTTTTTAAGCCATTAGAAGCCATTCTAGCATTTGAGATATCAAACATGGTCTTTTTTCTCAATACAAATTGTGAAGTTTTTGCTAACAAAACCACTAATGAAACTTGTATATTTATTTTCTGTATTTTTATTGTTATGTTTGTTTCACTTTCAAAAAATTTTGATGTTATATTTGGTTTTTGCATGTTTCTATCATTTAGTACTGTAGATTGCGCTGGTGAACAGATACCGTGTTAGCTCATTTCAACATGGTTCCTTAGTCAGCATTATAATTTTTAGACACAATACTGAGTGCTCCTGCAAGCTTAGATATTAAAGAGATATTGAAATAAAGGGGCAGTAGAGAAGCAGTTGATTAAGAAGCGCAATTATCATGATCCATGAATGAGTTCAAAGTTAATTAAGATGGTACTCTAGCCAGGGTACGAGGACATTGGCAAGCTATTGTGCATGGAATTGAGGTGTGATTATGTAATTAAGATTTTAATTGAAAGCCTCCCCAACAGTTAAAATTCATTAGACCTTTCTTTATTTATATTTCCAGCTGGAGTACCAATATTACCTTTGTTTGTCCCAAAAGTTAAAAAATCACACTTTTCTTCATTAAATTTCTAAATTCTTACAAGAAAATATGTTGAGATGAAAGCATAAATTTTTATCTAACTCTTATCTCTTTATCTATCTATATCTTTGTCTCATTAACAGTAAGCTCAAAATTATAGTTTATCATTAGCAAGATTTTATTTCATTATTGCTATTATCACCAGAAAAATGCATGGTTAATGTATATATTAGTTATAAGAGGACATTAAAGCGATTCTTGTGGCATGCTTACATAGAATTGAAGAATTCTAGATGAACTATCAACGCATACCTGTAACATTTCTCGATGAATATTGAATGCCTAATTGTGCCTTTTATTTTCTTGCTATCAACTGCTTCACTAGAATCATTTATGCCTGTGAGTCGAAAGATTGTTTTTATTTTTATCTGTACAGGAAACTGCACTTCGTAGCCGTTGGGATTTCGAAGTTTCTGCAATGTCACACACAGACCCAAAGAGTCTGGCGAACCTCTACCAACCACTGGATGAGGTCGCGTCCGGATTCTCTCGAACAATCCACGAGCTTTGCTCCTCAAGATGGTTCTGTTTTGAAGATTTCAAACAGCATGAAATTCTATTGTCCGAAGCCTATGTACTTCTTTGGCAGAACTCAGAAACAGGCGATATTGATGGCCGCAAGGTTGGATTGCCACTCAAAGTCGGGGCATATGCCGCAGTCTTTTTAGACCTAATAATATCTAGGAAAATCGAAGTATATTACCAGCACGACGAAAAGGAGTCAAGGGTTAGAGTGATAGATGACACGGCCACGGGCACCTTTCTCGACGATGCATTGTTTGATGACCTTCGTTTGAAACATCATCGAGTTATTCGACTTTCAAAGTGGTTAGAGAAGGCGGAGGAGTCGGCTTGTGTGGAAATTATTCTCAGTAGTTTAATTCTGAGAGGTATTCTGAAAAAAGAGAAAATAGGATTTCCAGGTCTTAGATTTTTTAGGCGATTTCCAACGACCAACCCAGAGCCAGAAAAAGATCTAATTGCACAGATACGCTCGCTTAATGTTGACGAGGATGGCAAAGTAGATTCTTATATTGTTTCCTTGCTAGCGATATGCCGTGAAGCAGATAATGTGTTTCTGATTTCTGATCCTATCCTAAAGAAATATTTTAATTCTGTAGAATATCCGGAGCTAAAGAAAAAGATTGATAGAATCATAATAGATCTGCTGCGAAGAGGTAGACCCAGAAGCTGGTACAGGCCGAAAAGTAGAAACCTTACTATAGGAAGTTCCCCTGCAGCTTCACCTAGATTCACACCGAGGATCTCGCGACGAAGCTCGTCAATGCACGAAGCACTATCTAAAACTAAATCCAGTGACACATGAGGTACGGGTATATTACAAGCATACAATGGAAATGGAACCAGAACTTTTATAGTCTTTGCCTTTTGATAAAGGTGAGAGTCGGGAAAAATGCCGAACGCTTGAGATTTTTAATAATCAACTCTATGAAGTCGTATTTATTTAAAAATAAGTGATGTCTTATCTTGTATTTATGTATTGTATTACCCACTTTATTTAAAGGATAATGATTCCTAATGATGGAATATTTGTCTATTCGAGGGCATGTAGATTTCTGCATGTGTTGGAATCAATCTCTATTCATCGAAACATTATTTTGCTAGGAAAAGATCGTCGCATCGGCATTCGGCTCGAAGTCTTCGTTTGGTATTGCAGTAACGGTTCGAAGTCTTCCTCTTTACACATTCTATTCTGATTGCCGATCCAGGATGGGAATCTTTCTGAATCTTTATGAACATTTTCTAATGATTTTTAAAAGAAAAATCATTTCCTTCCGTAAAACAAAAAAATTATTTTAAAAAAATACAATTTAGTAAGAGATTCTACAAGTAATTGATGTAATTTAATTCCTGAATGGAAAGTAAAGACTTTGAATACGAGAATAGCGAAGCATCTGAATATAGTGAATGATTAATATTCATTCTGCACACAGCAAGCAAAATACCTTAGATTATGGTCATGGAAAGGGCAAGGGTGCTTCGGGGCACCATAAATGGCAGCAACTCTACAATTCATTATTCTGGCATAGAAAAATAATGAAAGTTGGATACTTTATCTTGTCCCAGACCGTAAGAAGTTGCATTGGTTGATTAAAATAAAATCGGGCGTCGTCTTCAAATTTTACGATGCAAAGCTTTGCAAGATCTATGAAATTAAAAACCTTTTTAGGAACACTTTTAGACTGCTTTATCAAAACTAAAAGTCATTTGAAAAAACCCCGTCATCCAAGTATTCGCTTCCGACGAGTTCAGAACGATTGATTTAAAAGCCAAAAAGTAGAAATAAACGAGTAGCAAAAAGAACAATTTCGGCCACTCTAAGGTATACACTTGTCTTACATAAAAATCTTTTACATCAGAATGGACTATTTTAACAAAAAGATTCCGGCCAAGTGATACAAAGGGGGACGACATAAGAATGCAGATGCCGGTTTGCGGTGCCCACTGATAATATAAAGTTTCATTAAACTTTGATTGTCACCATATACGCTACTTGAAAGCACAGTTCATGCTTTTGAGCTCCTGTTTCAAGACATTGTGCAGGAAACTTCAAGAGCTTCAGGGACTGGCAAAGAACAGAGGAGAACAAGTTTTCAAGGAATTTATCAGAAATTTAAAAATGAAGTAACAACAAAATTTAGCTTTCAGAGTCAAAGTTTTGAAAAGATCAATTTAACGATGCATCTTTAAACATATAATTTTGGAAAGTAGTTCAAAAGCTTCAAAGGAAGCACAAAGATAGCAGAATTGGGTTCACAAAGAGATGGTGATCAAAACATGGTTGTTGATTATTATAACAAAGGAAGCCTAAATGAATTGATAATTTGTACTAGTACCAGCAGGAGGACCGCACTAACATTTTTAGGGTCCCCGGACCAAGCATAGATGGGGCCTCCCTATCAACAAATGTGAAAGTCCGAGAATTTTTTTGTAGAAAACTGAGATCAAAGGAATTTTATGAGTTGTTGCAAAGTTGGTCGAAAGCTGTTTTCTTTGCCTCTTTATCTACCAAAAATTCAACTAATGAATCAAACAAATACGTTTATTTCTAGTATATGAAAAATTAGAATTTTTTGCTAAATTTTTTATCATTTAGTATGCCTCCTTAATCATAACCAAACGTCTAGATTCACTTGCTTCCCATGATTGTCGCAGAAGAGTGAAAAAAATATTTAAAATGAGAGACTCCATTCGTTGGAAATGCATTCTTTGAAGCAACTTAACCTTAGTACTGTAAATATTGAGGCCCTATAAGGCGGGGAGAGGGAATGACATTATTTTTTATTTCATGATGATATCTTGCCATTATTTCATTTTTCAAAATTACCAAAGGAAAATATGTTAAAATTGTCAAATATTCCATTTCTGCTCCCAAAATATAAATTTTTTAATAGGTGTCAGACATACGAGTCTTCAAAACCAACCTTTGCATTGAAAAATGTTGAAAATGTATATATGTTGAAATGTTGAAATAGCAAAATTGTTCCATACTTGGGTAAAAATAGGGAAGTCGTTCTCTTTGGAACTGTTGTGATAATTTGGTACTTTTGAGAGGAATCTAAGGACACCTGAAGAGTGCAACCTGGAGGGGCCCACAGACATGCCCAGAAGACGCACTGTGCTAGAAGAATTTTTGAATTTTGAATAAAGGGCATCTTCTTTGGCTCTGCTAACCGCCTAGAGCCCTAATAACCAGTAAATTCAGTTGTTCGATCGAGTCTTTATCCTATAGTCATACTGTTAGTATTCATGTACAATCCTAGGTTCAATAGATGGTAAGAAATAATGCAAAAGAAAATTCATGCGAAGTTCAAACTAAATGAAATCAACTCTTACAAAGTTCTCAAGAAGAAATCATTATAAATAGCAGAGATTGACTATATGCTTCTAGATAGTAGGCTTCTTTTTCAAGGGATACTCGTCGTGTTGGAAACCCTTCAGATATAATTCAGATATGATGAATATATATCTGACATTCCAATCCAAGGCTAAACTTCAATTCAAACTGCTAACATAAGGGACAACGGTTCTTCGCGAACTCCAATACCTACTACAAGATCCCAAAATACGTAACGAATAACGAGGTACAGCGCAGTCTTTCTCAAGCGCTGCCTGTCCTAAATAGAAACTGGGCTGCAAGAGCTTTCGCAAGCTTCTTGGGCGAAACGGTTTGCTTCCTTCTAATGTTTAGTCTTACATGTCTGATCTCCATTAATCTCTCTCCGAACCTTCCTAAATCTAATTACTAGCATAAAATGTTACTAAGAATAGACTACGAGATAATTATAAAACTTAGAAGCAGCTGAATACGCAATTTGATGTGATCCTAATGAAGGATAATCCTGCAACAATAGAATAGAATGCTGTGTAATGCTGCATGTGCTGTGTCGCAAAGACGGAACATTCAAGACCCAAGCAGGCACGTAAATAATAGGATGCGTGGGGGTGTGACGCCCCCTAAAAGTTTGATAAAACCAATTTCAGTTGAAAAACTTAACAGATTACTTGGATTTTTTTCTAAAGACCAAATTTAAATGTTAGTCTTCATCTCCTTATCATAAGTTGCTATGATAAAGCTGCTGAGAAGCCAGAAGACATTACAGAAGCTGCAGCAGAATTATTTGATCAAATAAGAGTGTTTCATCTTGCGAATGGGGAATATGCACATGCACTTGCTCTCAAATCACCCATTTCATTTGTAAAAAACGAAAAGAAATTTGGCCCCCTAAAAATTGTTTGAAATTTCCTTCGATCAAAAACAAAGATGAACGACTCAATTCCTTGATGCTTTCATATCGTTAAAGAAATATTATAGATAAAATTTATATGCAGCAAATTAGCTTTAACAAAGGCAAAGCAGAAAAAGAAGAATCACTCCTAACTGACTTGAAAGAATATCATTTTTTATCCTGAAACATGTATAGTACTGGTTATACTTCAGTATTCGTGGTTATACTGGTTATACTGGTTAAAGGTCGAAAGGAAAATTACTAAAGTAAAGTTGGAACTTTCATCCTTCTACGCTCCCCCCAAAAATTAGGGAGTTGTTTTCTTCCCTGGATACAAGAGGGATTTTCTAAAATCTACATTAGTAACAAAACATTTTGTCAGATAATTTTTGGCGGATAAACTTTGTCGAAACAAATTTCGGACAATTTTTCAGAATTTCGCCAGGACAAAATTTCGTCGCTTTTAAAGAAATGCTTTTAAAAAGTTTCTACTCTATATCTCTAAGGCATGGAAGTTTATAAAGGGAGCATAATTAAAGTTTTTAGTGTGAATGTAAGCACAAAAAGAAAATGATTCGGAAAGATCTCAAAAAGAAAAGGTTGATCTCGAAATTGTGCTTCCTGTAGAGTTCAGAATTTGGTTGAAAAGTGCAAATACCTTGAACTAATGAAAGAAATAGTACAGTTGAGGTAAAAAGACAGAGATGGAATCCTTTGAAACCGGCGACGAAACACTAGTTAGAGCAGTAGTATAGCCAGGGTGGTAAGATTTAGGGGGGGGGAGGGGTTGGGCAAAGGCGAGTTGAGCAGAAAACATTCAGCAAGTCAACCAAAGGAGGTGGCGTCCGCCTCTCGGTACGCCACTGAGTTGGAGCTATTTTTATTGAAAGATGGTGAAAAGGAAAGTTAATCCAAGAACCGACAATGATTTAGATGATGATGATGATGATGATGATGATACCTACGATAAATATAATTATGAAGATTATGTAAATGAGGAATGACGAGAGTTGCAAGGAATAGATCAAAAGGACACATAAATTTGGCATTTTGACGCAATTGATTTTGTTTATCAAAGAGTATGGTCTCGTTAATCAATCATCGCTTCGATTTTCGAGTAACTGAGGGTACTTTTTTTGATTTTATAGAAGTCAAGTTTTTAGTAATGAGATACCCTCAAATAGTTCAGCACGTTGATCTTTCTGACAGGACCCTCGAGAGGCTTGGGAGACCTTGCAGTAAGCATTGTTGACATTGAAACTAGGGTTCAAAAATCTCACTCATGAAACTAGGGTTCAGGTTATGTTTGGTTTTGTATATTTCTATCATCAAGTACTGTAGATTGCGTTGGTGAATTGATACTGCATTATCCAAAGTCAGCAATGCTTCGTAGTCAGCATGACTGTCTTTATAAACAATTCTGAGTGCTCTTTCGTGGATTTTATTTACTTTAGCATTCAGACATCTGTCATGGAACATCCAAATTAGGGGGCAGTAACTAAACTGAGCTTTTATGAAGCTGTTCATTAGGAGACGCAGTTTATCAGAACCCATAAATGGCGAAACTCTAGCAAGAGCATGCAGTTTTTGGCTGGCTCTTTTGCATAAATTTGAGACGTGACTTTTGAAATTAAGATTTTTATCTATTATCACCCCTAGCAGTTTTTCTTCAGAGCTTTCTTCAACAATGGCCTCACCGATTTTAATCTTAAATTCATCTTGATTTGTTCCAAAAGTAAGAAGATGACATTTCCCTGCATTCAATTTCATAAAGTTTTCTGGAAACCATTTTGATAAAATAAGAGCATCAGTTTCTAGCCGTTCTAAAACTTTATCTAATTGACAGTCAGCTGCAAAAATCGTAGTATCATCAGCAAAGTTACATACTGCAGTATCAGTTACCATTAAGAATAAATCATTAATATATAAATTAAAGAGAAGAGGCCCAAGGACTGATCCTTGTGGTACACCTGCAAAGGTTTCTCGCCAAGTGCTGAATGAACCATTTAATTTTACCCTTTGTCTTCTACCGGACAGGTGATTATAAATCAATAATTGAGCATCTTTATAAAAACCATAGGCATTTAATTTCGCAATTAATAGCTCATGGTCTATGCAATCAGACGCTTTTGAGAGATCCATTAGCAAGGCACCAACCACCCCTTTTTTATCTAGGGAATTCTTGCAGATATCCATTAATCTCAACAGCGCATGCTGTGTGTTGAAACCTTTCCGAAAACCACATATGTAGGGAACTAGGAACGTATCCGCGAAGTCGACCATCTGAGCATATAGAAGCCGTTCAAAGACCTTTGATAATGCGGATAGAACGGTGATAGGTCGATAGTTTCGTTTTTCTGTAGTTTTGTCACTTTTGAATAGTGGAGTTATGTCTCCTAATTTAAGATCTTCAGGAAACGTTTTCTGGAGCAATGAATTATTGAAAATTGTCGTCAGTAATGGTGCGAAAATGTCTTCGTTTTCTTTCAGTATCCGCGGAGGAATACTTTCAATTGTAGACGCTTTTTTTGTATTTAGTCTCAATAATTCATCATTGACTGCCTGCATTGTAATTGGTTTGAATTCGAAGAATGTGCCATGGTTTACCTTATCCTTAATCTTGCGGATGCTGGGATGATGTTTATATTTTTCAACAGCAATTTCAACAGGATCCAGCAAATGGTCTGTCGAATTGAGAATGGATTCACCAGGGGCAATGTCAATTGTCTTTGTGATATTTGTAAAAAATTCATTAAGGATCTCAGCTATTTCACTGTCATTCGTAATAAACTTTTCATTTTCGATAAGCGTAATACTTGAAGAGGTTTGTACCTTGTCAGTAAAAAGTGGTTTTACAGTTTTCCAGAACTTTTTATTGTCAGTGACAGAATTTATATCAAGGTTACCATAATATGATGTTTTTGCTTGTCGCAGAATTTTCACACACCTATTTCTTTGCTTTTTAAAAGCGTTCCAGTTTTCAGAAGTATTATGCCTGTTTAATCTGTTACGTAACTGTGAATGGAGCATAATTGCCTTTCTTAAAGTTTTCGTCATGAAGGGTGCATCATTTGCGCGTAAATATTTCTGTTTTAGAGGTACATAATGCAGTATCGATTCACCAACGCAATCTACAGTACTTGATGATAGAAATATACAAAACCAAACATAACCTGAACCCTAATTTCATGAGTAAGATTTTTGAAACAAGAAATGTACATTATGATTTGCGAACTATAAATAATTTTTGCATTCCAAAAGCCAAGACTCAGAAATGCTCAGAAAAGTTTAGAACGTTGAGAATTTAGAGAAATCATGGAAAATAATCTACAAAAACTTTCTTAATATATGTCCTTTGTTTTTTAGGGTCCTTTTGTAATAAAAGCTAGTCCCCACAAAAATATTAATCTCGCTCTAAGTAGCTGGTCTTTATTGTTTGCTAAATGTATGTCCGCTCATAATCGTAATGTTTGTGCGTCCATGATTTTTTTCCAATTGCCTAGCACCCTGTCGGAAGATCAAGCCCCTCCGTTGGAAAACTTCTAGCGCCACCACTTATTGGCGCCCTTTTTGTTGCTTTTCCCGGTGGGTTGATAGGAACCAGTCCGCCACTGGTGTGATGCGCCTACAAGCCCCTCATCCCTACGGGCCTGTTCGAAGGTAATGTAATCTCGATAGATTCTCGATGGGTCTCAAGTCCAAGCCCTGTATGACATTGTTCGATCATTAGCGTAAGAAAGCAAATGGCAGAACAAACGTAGAGCTGAAGATCGTGATGGTTGGCGCGTGTGGCGCTGAACTTGCCTCGCGGCAGACAACCAAGAAGAATGTGGAATTCTGGGAAGAAATGCGAAACCGCTCGTTCCAGTCTCTTTTAGTTTGGTCGGAAAGCACCGCGAACTACGCGCTGATCGCGATAAAGAACACGTTAGAGTTCATTGAAATTTGGCCGTATTGTTTTATCCTGTCATTCTGCAGAAGTTTTGAAAAGCGCCTTTAAAGCAGAAGGGTTATTGTACATTTATTTTTTGGAACGGACATACAGATCTTTGTACTGGTTTTGTAATAACTCATCGAGTGATAGAGGGCTGAAGCGCGGTGGCACAGTGGCTAATGCGGCCTAAAGTTGGCATGCATTTGCCCTTGTGGAGATGACTTCTGGTCCATGCTTGGATGGGTTGTCGCTGGCGCTGTCCCAGATTAGCTGCTTGATTATCGACCTATCTAAAAAAAACTTCAAAAGTAATGTATCAGATTTGAAAAACGTAAGTAATCAACATTCTTTGTTGATGCTTGTTGGAACCACATTGAAGTGAATTGAGTAAGGATCAATAGCAAAATTTCTTTGACCAGATTATTAATTTGCCTGTTGTGATATAAATCCATCTGCTATCTAAAGGGCTGTTTACATTGTTGAAGAATTACCCTTTTATTCAGTTTTTCCAGTTATTTAATTTTTTTGAAATTCCATTACATGCAAAATATGAATTAATCAATTTTGAATACACGATGCCGTTATTTAAAATGATTGTATGAAGCGGAATTTCCTAAAGAGCCTTCTCTAGCTAGGCTAGTCACAGAGAGAACATCTCCTGTTGCAAGAATGGTTGATTTATTAAATGTCACTTAAGAAAAATTTAGGAATATTGAGGCTCAGCAAAAAATTAAATATTTTCATAAAAAATGTGTAACTATGGCAGAGGTTTGAAATTATTTATTTTACAATGCAGTGAGTGGCTAGAATTTATTTTGCTTCAAATAATCTTATGTCAGGTTAGGTATCTGCTTTTGATTGAAAATGTTTTTGATTTTGATAGAAAAAAGTTTACAGAGAAAGATTTTTAACATCTATATCATCCCAGTATTTTTCCCAAAATATCAACTGACTGAAAACTGTAATGCAAATATTTTTTATTTAAGAATATATATATTACTATTGGTAGTATTATGTGCATGATGCAGGTAAACAGTTTCTACCAATTTAAAGAAAGAATGAAACAAGCAAGATATATTTTTTGGTAACAGGCTATCTAGAGGAGTAGCCCTAGTCCTTGGTGACTCCCTTTATCTATATATTGATGCCTTTCCTGAGCAAAAGATTTAGCTAAAGAGATAGCCCTTACACCATGCCAGCCTGCTAGCTGTGTATCTGAGCATAGCCAGAAGTGAAATAAAATTTGTCAGTAAAAGACAGCTTGTTTGGCATTTTTTGTAAACTTCATCAAAATAACTATAAAATCTATACTTTTGGAGAATATAAGACTAAACAGCAAATGAACAAAAGCTTGCACATTTTGTAAAACCATCGAGCCTATCCACAATGCTTTGTGTTTGAGAAGGATTTGATCACCTTCAAAATGCTGTTGGCACTAAGGAAGAAAAGTATCAAATGTGTTTTAATGGACTAATATCAAGTGGACTAAAATTAAATTGGGATGAAAACTTAATGTCACTAATAAAAATTACTTCAGTCCTGCTTTTATTCTGGTCAAGTTGATAGCAGGTAAAAATATGTGGTAGCTAATTCCAACAATTTAAATCATAATCCTTCCTTAGCAGAAATTCTGGGACACATTTCCTCTTTACATGGACGCTGTTGTCCGGACTAATTAGATGTTTCAGTTCGCTGGAGCTGGATGTAAAAATCCTGGTTTTCAAAGTTGTCTCATAAAACACGTTGAATAGAGATGTGACATATTTGATGTTACACTGAGATTATGCTTGTCCCAAATCAGATAAAATAGCAAAATGTATTTATATATAGATGCAAGGTAAGAAGGCAAATCAATAAATTATTAACCTGGAGCAATCACCCATATATGCACAAGAAGGGGCAAAGTGCTGGTCCATTAATAGAGACTATTGTTTCTTAAAAGTTTTGAATTTAGCACAGAGATGTCAATCTGTTTAAGCAGAACAAATTGATATTGTTTTTTTTCTTTGTAGCTTATTCATAAATTTGGAACTGAGGCTGAACGACATTTGCTTCGGTGTTTGTTTTCGTATGTTGACTTAACTTTTGAGAAGGGTGGAAATAAGGACACACCACAGGTAAGTGTTTTTTCAAACCCTTTTGGTAGCCATGCTTGCCAATAATATGATTAGAATGTACTACTGAAATAATTATCTAATAAAAGTAAACTAGAATGATGAAACTAACATTGGTTTTTGTGATGTTTTGAAAGAGCAAAAGGTAAAAATAGAGAATTTTACTGCATAGGCCTTTTTCCATACTAATGCTTTTTTTGGTCATTAAGGTCATCATCAGTCAATCTTCTTTGTTTCTTCTCCACTTATTTTACCATGTCTTCCTGGGTCTTCCTCTCCTTTTCGGACCATAAACTACAAAAGTAAGCGCCTTTTTTCAAACATTGCCCTATTGTCTCCACAAGATATATCCATACTATTGCACTCAATATGGTTTTGCTAGCTTACCCTCCTGTTTCTTTCAAACCCAGCATGTCCTCTTTTTGTCCTACAGTTTCACCTTACAAAGCACTATCACCATGGCTTATCTAGCCATGTTTCACATGTATGCCTAGCTTATCTTACACAGGTCCTATTGATTCTTCCTATTTAAAAGCTACTATACCTATATAACTAATATCCTAATATAAGCTAATATAAAGCTAAGTCAGAGGTGTTGAATACATTGCATGATATTACACATCTCGTTGTGAACAAACTTTACAACTTGATAGGATTTCAACTTGGAATCTCTGAGCACGCCTAAATCCAAGGAGACTCAGATGATTTTGTACAGGATCTATTAGTAGCACCTCATTTGTCACTGTGACATATTGTTATCTTGGGGGAGGGGGGGGGTGTATAAAGTAATGTTTGGAAAAATTTACTGGTACTCAACATTAGGCTGGTACTCAACAGATGCTCTAACCCAAAGGGTGTAGCAGGAGGTTCAATGAAACATTAAAGAAGGTTTAATCAAGTAGTATGTAAACAGGCTGTGTGAGGAGCAAAAAGTAGGTGCTTGACAAACTGAGCACCTTCAACTTTATAGGCACTCAATTGAGCATCATCAAATATCATCAATAACAAAAATTTGTTGTTGCATTTAGTTTTTAGAGAGTATAAACATGCTAGGTGCTTGATCAATCAAGCTCCTAGAACTTCTTACGCACGTGCGGAGGTGCTTGATCGAGCTAGAGTGCCTCTCCTTGCAAGGCCTGTATGTAAGGTATTAAAGCCAAACAGTACATAATGTGCAAAACTTGTCGCCTTGAGTCAGGAATGTGTCATCTTGTCCTGATTAGAATGATATAAAAATATACGAGAAAACAAGCCTTGAATTTTACTCTTTTATCTACTTCATTTTTATGGAGTTGAATAGATAAGTTATTTACTTAGGCTACATTTATATCATTAAATCAAGGCTTGTTTCTCTATGCTACTTTGTTATTATTGTCAAACTAGAGTATCCTTTGCCTAGGCCTATCAAGCAAGTAAGAAAATATTAACAGTTTTAACTGTAAAATTAACTGTAAAAGGCCACTATTTCTTGAAGTGAAAGACTGCAATTATTGATATCATTTTTACATTATTAAATAAACTTGACAAACACTTGCCTGAAGTCAGAGCTGTGTATTTTGTGTAGAGTGTAATGTTCTGCTGAAACAAATTAGGAAAAAAATAAAACACTTAATGAATTTCAAAATGCTTTGCAAAGACCATTTGACCAGAGGTTGCAAACACAATGAAAGTGAAAGACCAATTGCCAAGAATATAGGTTTACTTGAATGTTAAAAACAATGTTTTTTGTTGTAATTTCTCTTTTTTTCTAGATTACATTACTCATTCAAGAATTTCAAGAGCTTCTTATTCATCCAAATTTTGTGTCACTCATTTGCTACTGTTTTGATCATATTGATATTTTGAAGAAGGTATATCATTTTTGTAATATGCTGTTTATTTTCTTATGATTTTTTCTTTTGATTCTGTTCACTTCTCTCATGACTTCTTTGTTTAATGTCTTTCACCAACTTGCATATTTTTCATTCTAGCCTAACATCCTGTTATTTAACTAGCCTAACATTTTTGTAATATGCCTTTTATTTTCTTATGATTTTTTTTGTTGGTTCTGTTCACTTCTCTCCTGACTTCTTTGTTTAATGTCTTTCACCAACCTGCATATTTTTCATTCTAGCCTAACATCCTGACACCAAATTTGTTGAGTAATTTGGGTAGACTTTTGAAGTTGACAAAAGTTCAAGAAGTATGTGGCCATTCTTTTTTATAAATGTAGCAATTATATGAAAGTAAAGGAAGTTTGAAATTCTCTATTTTAGGAACCTGTTTTTAAGCAGTGAGTTAGCAGGATATTTCATTTTCTTATCAGTGTCTTACCATACATTTTATGAAACGATAATGGATCATTCACTGGGTCTTGGCATGTGCATAATGCATTTTTACCAACATGTATATGTATACAGTTTTTTTGGTGGTACAGAACTTGAAAATAGTTTTTAAAAGAGAAACATTTTATATATAACATATTGGATGAAAGCTTTTTTGTATGAATTTTTCGTGGAGCATATAACGTCAGAAAAGGGGTCCAAAAAACCTGATGAAAAATATATACCCAGTTGTGGATCAAAAATAGGCCAATCAGAAAAACACAAGCACAAGACTATTATAGTTGTTGAATCAGGGCTGCCTGCCACAAAGAAAAACTATGACTGAAGTCCAAGATAGAAAACAAACTCCTTCTGTCTCCACAATATTTTGGCACAATACATGCAACTTTTTTCCTTTGTATGCAGTTTGATTCCAAAACTGCTAGATGTAAAGACGACCGGTCAATGATCTGAAAAAACATCATTTTAAAAGATCATTTTAAGTTTTTCCAGTTCTGCGTAAAGTTTAGATTTCAAGCAGATAATGGTGCCGTATGTACTAAATTTTTTGACAAATTGAATTCCCGCGTATGTACTGTCCACAGTGAAAAAAAGCTCTTCTTGAAAGCTAGCAAAGATATCGGCCAAGGCAGGTTCCAGAGGGCTACCCACCGCCACACCATCCCTTTGTTGGTACATTCCATGTATATGTGTATTTCTGTGAAAGTGTTGTTTTGCAACTCCATGTAATGTTGCTTGGATACTTTCTGAATTAAATAAGCAAAACCTCTCAGGTTTTTCACTACAAACTCAATAGCCCTGTTTAAATGCTCTTAAGAATAGAAAAAGCAGTTCAATCAGTTTGAATTGAAGGTAGTTAAAATGTTCAGTAAAGAGGCTCCAGTGCTCCTCAGAGATGTACCATTTGTTTCAACAAGCATATCAAAAAATAACTCCAGCTAGCACAAGTGTAGTATGGAACTTTTTGAGTGTGCAAACTGTTTTGAAAGTATTTTCAAACATCAACAAAGGCAGTAGTGACATGAAAAATGTATATACACAAGTAAAACAATCTATGGCATGACTGTTTTACCATATGAAAAAATGAGATAATGAAAAAATTTTAATTACTAATAGCGATCTTGAAAAAGTCCTGGATATTCTTTCTGTTATTTTTTTGTTTCCCAAGCTGCATTGCTAATAAATATTTTGCTAAGATGCATTAGGCAATAAATTTTGGTTTTTGTTTTTGTCCTTGGTAAGGAAAATTTCAAGAGTTCTGTGGAGTTTTTTGGCCCTAAGTCTTTTAACCATACGGTTGAACTTTAGCATGAATTGATTAATCATTGTTTCATGAAATACTAAGTTTATTTGAAAGTAAATTTTTTTATCTTGGTTGGTTCTGATGATTTTATGTCCTTCCCTTTCTCTTCCATATAATTATCACTGGTTTGCATTTTCAGTTTGAAACTCTAATTTTATTTGAGGTTGTTTTTGGTATTGCACTGCAAAGTTGTGGAACTCAAGACTTGCGATTTCTAGGTATTGGCATCACTTTTATTCAATTTTTTATGTTTTTTTTATTTGCTAAATTTTATTTTTGTTGATGAAATCTTGATTTCATATGTAACTATAAAAAATTATAATTTTTATGTCACATATATACAATGCTTTTTTGCCAGTGAAGTCCTAGAAAAATTGAGTAGAAATGCAGGTTTTGGTTAATCAACCTATGAAAAATTTCATTTTTCTATTGAAATCAGTCTAACTGCTTGTCTCTTGCTTATCTGATGCATAATTGGCAAGTTGTTGCATTTTGAAAAAAGTTCATGTGTTAGGGAGAGAAGCTGGTTCTTTGATATTGATTGCTCTTTTCAGGTGATCAATTTGTAAAGCAGAAGCTCCCAGATCTTTTAAAATCCTATATTGAATCAGGTGGGACATTAGAAAGCTCATTCAAATAAACTTTTTCATAAACTCATTCAAATAAACTCATTTTAATAGGCCTAACAGATTATCTAAACATTTTGCGTACAATATATACTTGATATGGACAAGAGTTCCAAAATTCTGTTTACACATTAAAATTTACGTAAAAAAAGGAGAAGAATTCATTGCAACATATTATTAGCTCTTTATAAAACATTCTGTAGTAACTACACACGGAACAGATCATTTTCAGTGGAATTAAAATGCTATTAAATGTTTGCCATATTTTGTAATCGATAACGTTTTTTAATTTTAAGTCAGGCTAGCCGTTTACAAACTGCATTCCAGTTGAGATCCAAATCTAAGTTGAAAATATGTTTTTGTGATTATGTTTGATGTTTTACAGTATGCTTATATATATACAGGTCTCCTCCACTTGTGATATGATTTAGGAAGTCATAGTTAAAATTTTATTGGGACCTTATATATTTTACATTTAATATATTTGTCTGGAAATTTTATAGATACTTTTTATTGGGAACTTATTTGAAAGTAGCATGTTTATTGTATGTATATTTATTATGAATCTTGCTTTTATGTTATTATTTTTGTGACCATATCTACCATTGCAGACATTGGTAGTAGCCAAGAAGCAATTGGTCTCAGCGACGTTGCGATTGAAGTTCTTCACTTGCTGTTGACCTACTTGAATAACTGTCAAAAGACTGATCTGAACATTAAGCCAGAAGACGAAGCTGCTTTTCTTGATTCCTTAAGGAGAGGTCAGCTTTTATGTTTCTCATCCCAACATTAAATTATAATTAGATGGCTTTTCTCAGGGGTGGTTTAAATCGAACTACTCCAGGTTTGTGATTTTGACTGACCATCGCTTAAACGAGATTGCATCGAAGGTTCTAAGAAAATTGTGCTGAATGGCACAGTTGTGTGTAATTCAGGAAGCAGTTCGTTGGTTGATGTAAGCTGCAATCTCTACTTGGTACCAGTTGTTATACATTACTTAAAGTAAACAACCCCAGTCGTTTTTTCGTTTTTCTGTCATGTAGATTGTCTTTGAGTTGTGCAAATTTAATGATCTTTCACTAGTGCAATTTTGTTATAATTGTTTTATGCATTTCAGGCTATGTATATTTTTATGTTTCTTAGAAAATTTTTACTATGTTTTGAAAGCAGAGTCTGAAAGCAGAATTTATAATTGTAACTTAAATCATTGTAAGTTGATTTTGTGATGGCTTCAATTAATAAATTTCGCCAATGGCATCTAGAAACATAGGTCTCATGTTAATATATCCTTTCAGATTTCCCTAAAGAAAGGGTGCCAGTGGTTTTATCGCCCCTTCTTTACAAGGAGGAAGGCGACAAGGACGAATTCAGTTACAGGTAGAGAAGTTTGGGTGCATTTCTTCCAATTGCTTTAAGTTGATTGGATACTTAGCATTGCTAGATATACTTAACAGAAGCCTTTATTTTACTTATTTTCATTCTTAGTTCGCTATTTATTCTTTATTTATATAAAATATGTTTCTCTTCGATATCAATAACATTTCATAATGCATGTCAAGAGAAGAACTGCCTTTCTTTTATCACATACTCACTTATTTTTTAAGTCGTGTCATGTAATTTCTTCAGGGGCAAGTGCGATAATGCCTGTAACTTTCCTGTATCATTTGTATTTTAAGCCTGTAATTTGTGATTTTCTTTATAGAATTAACCTGGACCCAGGAACAATGCCACGAACAGGGGTAAAATAGCTTAATTTTATAATCTGTATGTCTTCTGTCTGGTGTTCCTCTGCAAGTATTTTATTGTTCCTGGTGCAAAAACTTGTTAAAAAATGCAACACAGTTCTGTTTCTTAGATTCGTTTGAATAACTCTCACTGTCTGTAGCTGCATCCTTCACCGCCATATAAAGATGCGTCAGTTATTCGCAGCTTTTTGTGTTAATGCGGTCAGGCATGCAACTTATCCTATTTGCGCATTTGAAGCATATAAAGCCTTAACCCTGCATGAGACTGGGTGGCATGCAAAACTGTTTTAAATGACAATTCCTAAAAGATCCATTAGGCTGTCACATGACATATTTGCCGAGGCTTCTTATAGCAGAAGAGAAAGAAATAGGAATAGTTCATTTTTGTTTATTCACGCACAGCTTATTGTAAACTCTTTTGTCTCTGTGACATTTCACAGCTTTGGAGAATGAATATAATTTTTAGTCCTTAAGTAAGAATTAAGACACAGAAGCATTCCTAACTTTATCTTTGCTTAGTGGTCATTGGATATTGTTTGCCAGATACGAGCTAGAAACTTCACTTTACCTAGAAACTCCTAGGCTTTTTATAAATATTATGTAGACCTATCAATTAAACGAGAAAGTCCTTTAAATGCTTAACGGAGTTTCAAATGCTGCTAAAACAACGACTTTGGGTTAGATTTAATAACTCTGTCAAATAGAAATTGTTTTACTTCCATTGAAAGTCCTTGTTAATCTTGCATATCCAAAGAAAATTTATAACCCTTTCTTGGTTATGTATATACCTGATTTTCCTGCAGCTTGATAAAATCTTCACAGTCAAGACCTGTTTTCACTTTTCAATTTCAATCAGCAAGATTTTTTTTGCCATTCCATAAAGTTTGATCGTTCCACGTTTAGCTAGTTGTTTTTTCATGAAATCTAACTACTTATTGCTTTTAGGCGGATATAAAGTTGTGCGACATAATGGAGGAGTTAGGCTATAGCTGTTGCAGAAGGTTGGAATTTACGCATTTGTATCATTTTGTTTTTTCCATGTTATCAAATGCCTATTGCAAGCATAAGATTAATCAGAAGCATTGTTTGAAGGGGCTGTGCATGATTAGTTGTTTATGAATTAGATTTGCACGATGCATCATTAAATTCTGGATCTTTGAAAATACATTGTTGAAAAGAAGCAGTAAGACTTTTCCCGAAGATTGTTTAGAATTTTTACATTCACAAATAGTCTGGGTTACCGAAAATTTCCACAATTTCTCTTTGCCCAGTGCGCATTCGCAGATCTTACTTGTCATGTTCCTTTTGTATGTTATGGATCGAATCGAACCATATTTATACCTTCACGGGCATTTCGATTTTTAAATTATGTTTCCGCGAGCCAACTTAACTTTCAAACTGTTGTCAAACAGCTCTTGACAAATAATAAGTAACCTGAAACTTTTGATTTTCCATTTTAAGCTCGTTGTTAATTTTGAAATGAAGCATTTTTTGTTTTATTTCAGCCATGATGAGTGCAAAGAAGCTCTTACTAGATATGGTGTCGCAAACATCAACTCGCAGTGTGTCGCAAGGGTGCTAGGTATTATCCCTGTTCATAGAAATGTTATGCTCATTTCACAAATATGTTTGAAAACTGGAAACGTTTGTTTTGATAGGTTCTTCGAGCTATTCAAAATAAGTTAGCGCTATATATTTTTGAACAAAGGGTCTATTTTGCTGCAAATCGAAAATAAATTTTCATCTTCTATTTTTCAAAGTTTTCTCTGGTAAAACATAAAATTCTTCTCTGTGTCGTACACAGATTATTTGGTACGAAATTTCCGCTATCTAATTTCATTTACTGTATGTCTTTCCCTAATGAAGGCATGATGGGTAAGACGGTCAGCGGTCTAGAAGGAAACGGCACTTTACAGGTGAAGTACAAAAATATCTTACGTGAATTGTTGAAAATGTTCAATGAAGGATAAGGTGAAAATATTATGCCCTTTTGTATAAGTCAAACATTTTGATTAATTATGTACAATTGGAGCGAATATTTTTTTTAGTGCGCTATCTTTATTTTCCTTTTATTAAATTTTTCTGCGTACTTTTTTCAAAAATTGCAAAATGAACTCTTGTTTTTTGCCTCTCATTTTGTACTACTTATTGTAAAGAAATTAATTTGATTGACAGGCTGCTGCTGGAGGCTATAAAAGATTTGAAGATCAAGGTCCTAGCCCTGCGTCGTGGAATGTAGAGGTTTTTGTCGATACAGTCAAAGATATTCTTCCGTCTTTAAACTGGAGACAAGTTATTCTCGATCTAGACTTTCCAGGTTTTTTGATAAAAACACCAGATGCCATACGACTAATTCTTCATGCATTTATGAGAGCAACTGGTGATGTTTTTCCGGTAGAGGCCATTTACAAATCATGGAATAACACTTATGGACAGGTAGGCATATGTCTTCTGTTCAGTGAAAATGTACCACTGGTTCAATGAAAGGAAACCAGCTTTTTGTTTACTTGTTATCCTCTTTGCTAGCTGTTGATCTTCTCGATTGACCATTACAAGATGTTTGGTCTGTCGTCCCTTTGAATCGGTAAAAAGCTATATGGCTTCAAGCTGTAAGGGTTTTCAAGTAGAAGATAATGGCAATACTATGTTTCACTACTTCAAGGATTCTATTCAAGTGACACTTCAGCCGTGTGTTTAATAATTTATTATTGCTAGATTATGCGAAGTGCTTTGAGTTCTCCTTTAGAACTTGGTCAGTTTTTGAAGCAATCTTACCAAAAGTATCATAATGAAAGCGTTCTGCTTTGAACGCTGTTTTCCATTTCTCTTGTTCTCAGGAATAGTGTTAGGTACTGCCAACGTATATGAGAGACCTTCATTTCTGTTTTGTTTCATGATAAGTTAGAAGTCGGGTTCATTGTGTAGCTGTATTGATAAATGATTTTCTACCACTTTGCAGCTGACTTGGATCGAAAACAGCTTGAGTGACCCACATGCATTTTGTTTCGCTGATTACCAATGCCGACTAGTGAAAGTTGAGATTTTGAAGTCTCCTCCAGATGATTCAAACAAAGAAATAATGACTTGGTAAGATTATTTTCTTGTTGTACTTATAAATTTTCCAATACTTGCAGGGACTTGACCTTTATCTTTTGCTTGTTTTACGGTGCACATTAATCACAGAGTATTCATCATGAATGCTGTTCGTCAGTAAACTTGATGCTTAATGTTTTAAGTTTACATTTTCATGTTTATTACTTTTCAAAAACAGTGAAATGTTGCTGATTTCCATCCTTGTTGGTGCAGCTTAGCTGTACCTTTTCTTAATAAACAAAGGTATTTGGTACCCTAACTTAATACAGCTGTTTTATTGTTAGTTATGTCAGACCTCCTTGGAATCAAAGTGCAAGACTACAAATATAATGAAAAGTTGACTTCTTACGTTTTAGGAGGTCTTTAGAGCTAATGGAAACTTTGCTTCGCCTCTCAGAAGTTGGACACTATGAAGCAGTTCTGAAACTGTTTGCTTTTCCTGTTAAAAATTGTCCAGATCTTCTACTGCTTGCCCTCCTCCAAGTGAATGTAAGTTTTTAGTACGTATCAACCGCTTTTAAAAGACTATGTCCAGGAAGATGTCCTGTTAATAAGATTACAGCTGTGATATAAATATACATTGGCCCTTTGCATTATAATTTGATACGTTTTCATAGGATATTAAGATCCAGTTTTGACTTGGAGAGTTCATTGCAAAACTGCTTCTGCTGAACGGGAATCCTACTTAAAAAATTGAAATTCATAAGTTAACTAAGTAAACTCGTCACTTATTTCATCATTTATTATGGCTTCAGAAGCTCTAAAAGTTAGATTAAGCCTTTAGTTTCTATATGTTACCCAAATTTCACATACCATTTTTATACGCTGTGGTTTTTCACAAAAAGCTAGGATACTTATTTTGAAACTTGGAAATATTGTAAGGCCTGTTTTAGTATTGGAGCAAAAACGGATAAACAACTTGAAGATTTTCTTATATGTCGAAAATATATTGCATGTGACTTGCCCAGCATCTCTAAGCAACCTTCTGGGAACTTACAAAAACTCTAATTCCTGTTGCTTGCTGGAGCTGACTGGCTGTGACTTTTGTTTTATTTCTAGACAACATGGCATACATTGAGGAACGACCTTGTATCTATGCTAATGCCATTGTTTCTTGGCAATCACCCCAATTCAATGAGTGTTTTGCACTACGCATGGAATGGCCAGGTAGATATCTCTGTTCATTGTTATACATATATCTGTTCAGTGTATACACGCGGAACAATGAGGGTCAATTCGATGGTCGAATGAACTCAAACTGACTGAACGACAAGGACAGCATAGATATTCAATAGATTTATCACAACTTAAACAACGACAAGGATGTTGTTTAAAGTTTGCTATTCCTATTACCATTTCAATAAATATTCTTTGTTTAGTGGTTGTTATCCTCGTCGAGTTTTTAATGCGTAGCTTTTGATTTGATTGAAATTTCATCACACGATTCTGAAGCTGATATGAACTTCAAATCATATTTATTTGGTTCACAGGGGCAGAGTCACACCATTCGCCACTTGGTAATGCAGGCCATGGCAGATTGGTACCTGAAAGCAGATGCTAAAAATGATCAAGTTGAGCAACAAACAAAACTTTCTAGAATTCTCGATGTTGCTCAGGATCTTAAGGTAAAATGACCTATCTAAGCATTAAATATGCCTTGCAAATCTTATGTCAGTTCCAATTGATTTGTAAAGAAGCAACTGTAAA
This sequence comes from Rhopilema esculentum, assembly GCF_057945365.1. Lineage (NCBI taxonomy): Eukaryota > Metazoa > Cnidaria > Scyphozoa > Rhizostomeae > Rhizostomatidae > Rhopilema > Rhopilema esculentum. The sequence continues at coordinate 4,757 of NC_142818.1, read as the reverse complement.
TATGGTACGCTTTCTCATTCATTTTCTTTTTCGTGCTTGCCAGTAAGCAATTAAAATATGATGCGACTAAAATATGAGTCATTGCTTTCTCATCCTTCCAGTTCTGTCCCTTTCACCATTTGTTGTCTGTTATAGGCAGCCTACGTAGCGTCTTGTTTATTTCAGTTTTGAACTTATTTCAGGCCTTGTCCATGCTTCTGAATTCAACGCCGTTTTCTTTCGTTATTGATCTTGCTGCTTTGGCATCGAGGCGAGAGTACCTCAAGCTTGACAAGTGGCTCAACGACAAGTACAGAGAACATAAAGTAAGTTACAATAGGTTTTAACAATTATTACTTGTTTGTTTCTTTGTTTTTTTGCATTTTGACAAAATTTGTCGCATATTTGTAGCTCACTCGCTGTTTCCAACTTCTTGCTTTCTCTTTGACCTTTGTCCTTTTTAAGACTTCAGAATATTCGTCTGTTCGTTTTTGTAGGAGCAATTTGCAAACGCACTGGTGAATTTTTTAAAGCGAAGATGCCCTAATCTTATCGGCATAAATCCTGATAAGGATATCCCAAAAGCTGTTCAATTGCCAGCAGAGACAGTAACAACGATGTTAGCCTGCTTACAGCCGCAAGTCAGGTACCGCATCCAAGCAAAACTGTTTTTCGTGTGTCAATAAATTTGTGTTACAAAGATAATGTATTATCTGTTGTTATATAGCAAAGAGTGTGTAGCATATTAGCAGGACAAATTTTATTGTTGAGGTGGAGATAGTGCTTTGCTCCTGAGATACCTTGAACCCTCGACTTGCCCTCCCCTGGACTCAGCCCCCTCCCTCTCGAGTAACCCTCTACCCTGGAAGTAAACATCTCAATCAGCCCCATACTTCGAATAAGCCCCCATCCTAACATGCGTATTTTTGCGGTATAATAAGCCCGCATGGGGGTTTAAACAAGATACAACAGATAGATACACCATTCTAGTACACGATTGACAACACATTCAATCGACGAATGAAAAAACTGAAAAAGGATTGAGAAAAGAAATATATATTGACAAGAAGACAATGAAAATATTAATGCTTTTGACTAAAATAGCTTTTTGTGCTTTGATTATGATTTTGAAAATCTTTAAAAAGCTATGACAACTTTAAGCTGATTTTATTAGCCTCCACTCTAATAAGCCACCCCCTCGAACTAGCCCCCTCCCTTCAAAAAAGGCGCAGGGGGCTAATTCAAGGATCTACGGTAGTGATGGTTTCATGCACCGGAGTTTGTGATAGTGAACTGCACCTCAAGTAGTGATAGTGCATTGGGCCTCAGGTTTTCATAGTGCTTGGTTCCTCGCATAGTGATAGTTTCATATATATACCTGAATAGTGATAGGTAACTGCTCTGCAAAATCTGGTAGTGAAGTAATAGTGCATTGCATCTGAGGTAGCGATAGTGCGTTGCATTCCAAGTGAGGAATGTACCTTGCTGCAGTGATAGTTACAATGCTTTGCTTCCTTGTCTTGTTTTATTCAAATTGTTATTTTGGGTTCTCGTTTAATGTTGCACTTGGTTTTTTTCTAGTGTGTTAACTCCAGAGATTGCCGCAACTTTCAAGATAATGGTTGCCAATCATGGTCTGCCACAAAAGCCAAGACCAAACCCTCTTACCATGCCTGTTAAGAGACCTGGGCATGACAGTGGACTCTCTACTCCACCGCTTAGCGGTGTTCAAGTACGTGCTGCTATAGATTTTACATTTGTTTCTTTAAAGTTAGGTGTGTCTGTTTTTAGAGCAGTTATATTCAGCATTTTTTAAAGATGTTTGAGATGTATATTTAACTCTCATTTTTCCTTTTTTTTATCATAAGCAATGTCGTACTTGTTATCAAGTAAAAGCTATTTGATTTTTTTTAAATGAAAAACTTTATGTCATTTTGAGTAATGGAAATTTTTTCTTCTAGACGGACCCATTCACTTTCGGTGTCTCGGGACAGACTAGTTCGCAGATGGGAGGTTTTGGTGCTCACCCTTTAGCCGGAACAGCACTTGGGGCATCTTCAACATTTGGCGGTCTCGGTAGTCTAACATCGGCAATACAGCCCCCAAAGCCTTCTCAAAGTGGTAACACTCTGCTATCTGGTTCAAATGGAATTCAGGCGTCGAGTGGATTCAGTGGGGGAAGCATTGGTTCGTCATCTTTTTCAACACAAACAAGTTTTATTCATCAGCTTCAACAAGGATCAGCTTCTCAGAGTAAGCGCCTTACCTGATGAAGCCTACACTTTTTGCAACTAGTTTACTTTTGGACACATTTTTTAATCCTACAGGCCCATTCGCTTCAACGTCCCTTTAAAACCGCATCTGTCAGTGCCTATGCACAATGATAGTGCATATTATGCGATTTCTATCGAGACTTGAAAGATTAGAAGTTTGCTATTTCTTTTTTAGGTGGAGGTTTGATTAATGGCAACACTGTCGATAACTTGCAGTCACTAGCTTCATCATTAAATTCGGTCGGTTCATTGAAGCGAGGACCTCTGGGCTCTGCTTCCTTAGGCGGATTTACTTCCTACCAACAGCAGCAGCAGCAGCAGCAGCAGCAACAACAACAACAACAGATGACTTCTTCGACCCAGAACAGACAGCATGTTGAGAGGTTGAAGCAAGGTTGTAACATTCACCAGTGTGAATTCGAAAGGATGAAGGCTCTTCCGCTAATATCAGCTAGTCTTGTGCAATTCAGCTTGCTGATCATGAATTTGATATTTGTTTTCCAAACAACCTTTGAAGTTAATAAAAATGAGGATAATGTTTATGCTGTAAAATTACCTGAAGATTCTAATTTGAATTCAAAGTAACCTGCTAACGTTGACGCTAGCTTAGTCTGGCAACAGCTTTACCTGTAATTTGAAGTCCACGACTCCAAGAAAGTGACAACCTGTGAAAAAACTATAAGAAAATACTCAGATAAATTCTTGGAAAAGCAAATTTCTTTGGTTGATAGACCAAGTCCGTATATGAATTAATGAACGTTTCTCAAAGTATTCGGGCCACTTTAAAATTTAGTTTTTATTAGAAGAACGTAGATTCTACTTTCTGTACCACATGTTATAAGTTGCTATTCTTGTTTTTGTTACCAGTTGCAATCGGGGATTTGTCTGCTGTGTTTCCTGGAATGGATCAAAACTTTTCCAAAGAAATTGAAGATGAGTCCAATACGTATTTCCAAAGAATTTACAATCAGCCACCAGGGACGGCGATATCTATTGATGAAGTGCTTGATATGCTTAAGAGATTCAAAGATTCGTCTATTAAGAAAGAACGGGTAAGCATTTACTGCACCTGTCATAAATCTTAAAGCTGCAACTTGATTTATCACTTGATCGTTAAGTTTCTTTACAGGAGATGTTGATTCATTTTAATGAACAATTTTCTGCTCTAGGATGTTTTCATTTGTATGCTGAGAAATGTGTTTGAAGAGTACAGGTTTTTTCCGCATTATCCAGACAAAGAGTTGCGCATTACAGCATGTTTGTTTGGTGGAATAATCGAACAAGGCTTAGTTACGTAAGTTTCCTTCGTTATTTACTTATATCGGGTTTTCGTCGAAAGGAATGTTGATAGCTTATTCGTATCAGGTGTCAGTTGTTGTTCAAATGAATATTGATAGAACAACATTTCATCTACAGGTATATGGCATTGGGAGTGGCACTGCGATATGTTTTGGAAGCTCTGCGTAAAACTCCAGGCAGCAAAATGTACATGTTTGGAACAACTGCCCTTGACAGATTTAAGACAAGGTAGTCACTATTACGTCATTTTAAGCGATTTTTTGCAATTCATCTTAGGCGGTAAAGCAATTTCTGCTCATCAATTATGTCATATTGGTAATCAAATGTGCACGTTTTGACACTGTAATATCGTTTAGTCTGTTCCAAAACTGATGTATGTTTCTCGAGTCCAGCACCTTCTGTAATAAACTGTTGTAAATAAGAGCCACACCAGGAAAATACTGTTCCTTGGTAACTCTGTACTTGAGAGGCAAAGATCCATTTAATAATTTTAAAAACCTCAATCATGAAAATCGGAAACAGCAGTTGCAAATGAATTAAATAGAAATGAAAAATTATTGATTTTTGATCTTTGGGAGGATCAGAAAGGTGTAAGGTTGGTTGGGATAAAAGTTTTAGAAATCCATCTTGCCAAGAGTTTATATGAATAGTTTTGGAACTAAAATTTGAGATGAAAAATTTTACAAGGTACTGTCACTGGCGGATGTCAGTTCTATGTTTAATAAAGTCAAATAAAAAGCGTTGTGAAAATTAAATCTTAAATAACAATTTTGAAGACAGCTTACAGTGATTTGATTTGTCTATTAATTCTGTTGCCACCTTTATTGATTTGATTTGATTTGATTTGTTTCTCAACAGACTTAAAGACTATCCACATTACTGCCAGCACCTTGCTTCCATACCTCATTTCAAAGAATTTCCACCCCATCTAGTCGATTACATTGTTTTTGGCCAAAGAAATCAGGAGCCTCCGAGTGCTACGAGGACCGGTCAAGTAATTTTTTTCAATTTATTTCTTTGTATTTGTATTTGTTGCTACCTAGCATCCGAAGGTACACCTCGTGATTCCTACGCCTGGAATTACAGAGAGCTGGCGACTCTCCCCACTATGGGACTCGAAAGTTTGGTCATGCCAGGGACTCGAACCACGGACCCTTGGGTCTGTAGTCAGCGCCTCTAACAACTGAGCCATCCTCGCACCACCGA